>NC_083103.1:31586485-31864882 GCF_949774975.1 Lagenorhynchus albirostris
CATTGTAGTTTTGATTTGCATTTCTCTAATGATTAGTGATGTTGAGCATTCTTTCATGTGTTTGTTGGCAGTCTGTATATCTTCTTTGGAGAAATGTCTATTTAGTTCTTCTGCCCATTTTTGGATTGGGTTGTTTGTTTTTTTATTATTAAGCTGCATGAGCTGCTTATAAATTTTGGAGATTAATCCTTTTGTCAGTTGCTTCATTTGCAAATATTTTCTCCCATTCTGAGGGTTGTCTTTTTGTCTTGTTTATGGTTTCCTTTGCTGCGCAAAAGCTTTTAAGTTTCATTAGGTCCCATTTGTTTATTTTTGTTTTTATTTCCATTACTCTAGGAGGTGGGTCAAAAAGGATCTTGCTGTGATTTATGTCATAGAGTGTCCTGCCTATGTTTTCCACTAAGAGTTTGATAGTTTCTGGCCTTACATTTAGGTCTTTAATCCATTTTGAGCTTATTTCTGTGTATGGTGTTTCGGAGTGATCTAATCTCATACTTTTACATGTAGCTGTCCAGTTTTCCCAGCACCATTTATTGAAGAGGCTGTCCTTTCTCCACTGTACATTCCTGCCTCCTTTATCAAAGATAAGGTGACCATATGTGTGTGGGTTTATCTCTGGGCTTTCTATCCTGTTCCATTGATCTATCTTTCTGTTTTTGTGCCAGTACCATACTGTCTTGATTACTGTAGCTTTGTAGTATAGTCTGAAGTCAGGAAGCCTGATTCCTCCAGCTCCGTTTTTCGTTCTCAAGATTGCTTTGGCTACTCGGGGTCTTTTGTGTTTCCATACAAATTGTGAATTTTTTTGTTCTAGTTCTGTGAAAAATGCCAGTGGTAGTTTGATAGGGATTGCATTGAATCTGTAGATTGCTTTGGGTAGTAGAGTCATTTTCACAATGTTGATTCTTCCAATCCAAGAACATGGTATATCTCTCCATCTATTTGTATCATCTTTAATTTCTTTCATCCGTGTCTTATAATTTTCTGCATACAGGTCTTTTGTCTCCTTAGGTAGGTTTATTCCTAGATATTTTATTCTTTTTGTTGCAGTGGTAAATGGGAGTGTTTTCTTGATTTCACTTTCAGATTTTTCATCCTTAGTGTATAGGAATGCCAGAGATTTCTGTGCATTAATTTTGTATCCTGCTACTTTACCAAATTCATTGATTAGCTCTAGTAGTTTTCTGGTAGCATATTCAGGATTCTCTATGTATAGTGTCATATCATCTGCAAAGAGTGACAGCTTTACTTCTTCTTTTCCGATTTGGATTCCTTTTATTTCCTTTTCTTCTCTGATTGCTGTGGCTAAAACTTCCAAAACTATGTTGAATAAGAGTGGTGAGAGTGGGCAACCTTGTCTTGTTCCTGATCTTACTGGAAATGCTTTCAGTTTTTCACCATTGAGGATGATGTTGGCTGTGGGTTTGTCATATATGGCCTTTATTATGTTGAGGAAAGTTCCCTCTATGCCTACTTTCTGGAGGGTTTTTATCATAAATGGGTGTTGAATTTTGTCAAAAGCTTTCTCTGCATCTATTGAGATGACCATATGGTTTTTCTCCTTCAATTTGTTATGATGGTGTATCACGTTGATTGATTTGCGTATATTGAAGAATCCTTGCATCCCTGGAATAAACCCCACTTGATCATGGTGTATGATCCGTTTAATGTGCTGTTGGATTCTGTTTGCTAGTATTTTGTTGAGGATTTTTGCATCTATGTTCATCAGTGATATTGTCCTGTAGTTTTCTTTCTTTGTGACATCCTTGTCTGGTTTTGGTATCAGGGTGATGGTGGCCTCGTAGAATGAGTTTGGGAGTGTTCCTCCCTCTGCTATATTTTGGAAGAGTTTGAGAAGGATAGGTGATAGCTCTTCTCTAAATGTTTGATAGAATTCGCCTGTGAAGCCATCTGGTCCTGGGCTTTTCTTTGTTGGAAGATTTTTAATCACAGTTTCAATTTCCATGCTTGTGATTGGTCTGTTCATATTTTCTATTTCTTCCTGATTCAGTCTTGGCAGGTTGTGCCTTTCTAAGAATTTGTCCATTTCTTCCAGGTTGTCCATTTTATTGGCATAGAGTTGCTTGTAGTAATCTCTCATGATCTTTTGTATTTCTGCAGTGTCAGTTGTTACTTCTCCTTTTTCATTTCTAATTCTATTGATTTCAGTCTTCTCCCTTTTTTTCTTGATGAGTCTGGCTAATGGGTTATCAATTTTGTTTATCCTTTCAAAGAACCAGCTTTTAGTTTTATTGATCTTTGCTATCATTTCCTTCATTTCTTTTTCATTTATTTCTGATCTGATTTTTATGATTTCTTTCCTTCTGCTAACTTTGGGGGTTTTTTGTTCTTCTTTCTCTAATTGCTTGAGGTGCAAGATTAGGTTGTTTGTTCGAGATGTTTCCTGTTTCTTAAGGTAAGATTGTATTGCTATAAACTTCCCTCTTAGAATTGCTTTTGCTGCATCCCATAGATTTTGAGTTGTCCTGTCTCCATTGTCATTTGTTTCTAGGTATTTTTTGATTTCCTCTTTGATTTCTTCAGTGATCACTTCGTTATTAAGTAGTGTATTGTTTAGCCTCCATGTGTTTGTATTTTTTACAGATCTTTTCCTGTAATTGATATCTAGTTTCATGGCGTTGTCGTCGTAAAAGATACTTGATACAATTTCAATTTTCTTAAATTTACCAAGGCTTGATTTGTGACCCAAGATATGATCTATCCTGGAGAATGTTCCATGAGCACTTGAGAAAAATGTGTATTCTGTTGGTTTTGGATGGAATGTCCTATAAATATCAATTAAGTCCATCTTGTTTAATGTATCATTTAAGGCTTGTGTTTCCTTATTTAATTTCATTTTGGATGATCTGTCCATGGGTGAAAGTGGGGTGTTAAAGTCCCCTACTATGAATGTGTTACTGTTGATTTCCCCTTTTATGGCTGTTAGTATTTGCCTTATGTATTGAGGTGCTCCTATGTTGGGTGCATAAATATTTACAATTGTTATATCTTCTTCTTGGATCGATCCCTTGATCATTATGTAGTGTCCTTCTTTGTCTCTTTTAATAGTCCTTATTTTAAAGTCTATTTTGTCTGATATGAGAATTGCTACTCCAGCTTTCTTTTGGTTTCCATTTGCATGAAATACCTTTTTCCATCCCCTTACTTTCAGTCTGTATGTGTCTCTAGGTCTGAAGTGGGTCTCTTGTAGACAGCAAATATATGTGTCTTGTTTTTGTATCCATTCAGCCAATCTGTGTCTTTTGGTGGGAGCATTTAGTCCATTTACATTTAAGGTAATTATCGATATGTATGTTCCCATTCCCATTTTCTTAATTGTTTTGGGTTCGTTATTGTAGGTCTTTTCCCTCTTTTGTGTTTCTTGCCTAGAGAAGTTCCTTTAGCAGTTGTTGTAGAGCTGGTTTGGTGGTGCTGAACTCTCTCAGCTTTTGCTTGTCTGTAAAGGTTTTAATTTCTCCATCAAATCTGAATGAGATCCTTGCGGGGTAGAGTAATCTTGGTTGCAGGTTTTTCTCCTTCAACACTTTCAATATGTCCTGCCACTCCCTTCTGGCTTGCAGAGTTTCTGCTGAAAGATCAGCTGTTAACCTTATGAGGATTCCCTTGTGTGTTATTTGTTGTTTTTCCCTTGCTGCTTTTAATATGCTTTCTTTGTATTTAATTTTTGACAGTTTGATTAATATGTGTCTTGGCATATTTCTCCTTGGATTTATCCTGTATGGGACTCTCTGTGCTTCCTGGACTTGATTAACTATTTCCTTTCCCATATTAGGGAAGTTTTCAACTATAATCTCTTCAAATATTTTCTCAGTCCCTTTCTTTTTCTCTTCTTCTTCTGGAACCCATATAATTCGAATGTTGGTGCATTTAATGTTGTCCCACAGGTCTCTGAGACTGTCCTCAGTTCTTTTCATTCTTTTTTCTTTATTCTGCTCTGCATTAGTTATTTCCACTATTTTATTTTCCAGGTCACTTATCCGTTCTTCTGCCTCAGTTATTCTGCTATTGATCCCATCTAGAGTATTTTTCATTTCATTTATTGTGTTGTTCATCATTGTTTGTTTCATCTTTAGTTCTTCTAAGTCCTTGTTAACTGTTTCTTGCATTTTGTCTATTCTATTTCCAAGATTTTGGATCATCTTTACTCTCATTATTCTGAATTCTTTTTCAGGTAGAATGCCTATTTCCTCTTCATTTATTAGGTCTGGTGGGTTTTTATCTTGCTCCTTCATCTGCTGTGTGTTTTTCTGTCTTTTCATTTTGCTTATCTTACTGTGTTTGGGGTCTCCTTTTGCAGGCTGAAGGTTCGTAGTTCCTGTTGTTTTTAGTGTCTGTCCCCAGTGGCTAAGGTTGGTTCAGTAGGTTGTGTAGGCTTCCTGGTGGAGGGTACTAGTTCCTGTGTTCTGGTGGATGAGGCTGGATCTTGTCTTTCTGCTGGGCAGGTCCACGTCTGGTGGTGTGTTTTGGGGTGTCTGTAGACTTATTATGATTTGGGGCAGCCTCTCTGCTAATGGGTGGGGTTGTGTTCCTGTCTTGCTAGTTGTTTGGCATAGGATGTCCAGCACTGTAGCTTGCTGGTCGTTGAGTGAAGCTGGGTGCTGGCGTTGAGATGGAGATCTTTGGGAGATTTTCGCCGTTTGATATTATGTGCAGCTGGGAGGCCTCTTTTGGACCAGTGTCCTGAAGTTGGCTCTCCCACCTCAGAGGCACAGCACTAACTCCTGGCTGCAGCACCAAGAGCCTTTCATCCACACGGCTCCTTAATTTGGGATGATTCATTGTCTATTCATGTATTCCACAGATGCAGGGTACATCAAGTTGATTGTGGAACTTTAATCTGCTGCTTCTGAGGCTGCTGAGAGAGATTTCCCTTCCTCTTCTTTTTCTCACAGCTCCCAGAGGCTCAGCTTTGGATTTGGCCCCGTCTGTGCGTGTAGGTCGCCAGAGGGCGTCTGTTCTTTGCTCAGACAGGACGGGGTTAAAGGAGCCGCTGATTCGGAGGCTCTGGCTCACTCAGGCCCGGGGTAGGGAGGGTCACGGAGTGCAGGGCGGGTCTGCGGCGGCAGAGGCCGGCATGACGTTGCCAGCCTGAGGCGCGCCGTGCGTTCTCCCGGGGGAGTTGCCCCTGGATCCCGGGACCCTGGCAGTGGTGGGCTGCACAGGCTCCCCGGAAGGGGGGTGTGGATAGTGACCTGTGTTCGTACACAGGCTTCTTGGTGGCGGCAGCAGCGGCCTTAGTGTCTCATGTCTGTCTCTGGGGTCCGCACTTTTAGCCGCGGCTCGCGCCCGTCTCTGGAGCTCCTTTAAGCAGCGTTCTTAATCCCCTCTCCTCGCGCACCAGGAAATAAAGAGGGAAGAAAAAGTCTCTTGCCTCTTCGGCAGGTCCAGCCTTTTCCCCGGACTCCTTCCCGGCTAGCCGCGGTGCACTAACGCCCTGCAGGCTGTGTTCACGGCACCAACCCGTCATCTCCCGGCGCTCCGACGGAAGCCGGAGCCTCAGCTCCCAGCCCCGCCCGTCCCGGTGGGTGAGCAGACAAGCCTCTCGGCTGGTGAGTGCCGGTCGGCCCTGATCCTCTGCGCTGGAATCTCTCCGCTTTGTCCTCCGTACCCCTGTTGCTGTGCTCTCCTCCGCGGCGCCGAAGCTCCCCCACTCCGCCACCCACGGTCTCCGCCAGCGAAGGGGCTTCTTAGTGTGTGGACACTTTTCCTCCTTCACAGCTCCCTCCCGCTGGTGCAGGACCCGTCCCTATCCTTTTGTCTGTTTATTTTTTTTCTTTTGCCCTAACCAGGTATGTGGGGGGTTTCTTGCCTTTTGGGAGGTCTGAGGTCTTCTGCCAGCGTTCAGTAGGTGCTCTGTAGGAGTTGTTCCACGTGTAGACGTATTTCTGGTGTATCTGTGGGGAGGAAGGTGATCTCCGCGTCTTACTCTTCTGCCATCTTCCCTATATATATAATTTTAATGAACCTGAATGTGTGGGAATTTTCTGATTTCTAGGCTCGAGTGATTTACTATGAGTATACGATTTGTCGAAATGAAAATTAGTGTTTATTATTTCACTTGGCATATCACAGAAAAATGTAGGAAGTGTTCAGATGGGTTTGCTTATGGCATTACTCATTTATCAAAAATGATATCAGAAAAATACAATTGTTTCAGATAAAAGTCCAATCAATGTTAGTTAATATGTTCTAGAAAATTCTCTGTATATATTTGCATCAGAAGCTTGCTTGGATTTATGTTGTGTGCTTATTTTTAACTCTTTCAATACTAGCAAAAATATTTATAAGTTTTGGCCTTAATCTCTATGCAGTAATCTCACACATAATATTAGAAATAACCTGAATAGTATAAATGAATGAGTATAGAGCCACCAGACAGATTAATTTTTCTTTACACACAAAAAGGTAACTGCTTTAAATAAAAAGTTTAGCTGGGAAGTCCTCAGAGTTGGATAATTATAACAGTGATATAGTGTGCTTAATTGAGGTCTGTGACAAAGTCACATCCTTAATCTCTCTGTTCTTCAGTTTTCTTAGTCATGTTTTCATGGTGTTGTTATGAACATTAAATAAAAATAATAAAAGTAAATGCAGAAATAGAACAGGTGAAGTCTCAAGGAACCAAACCCCATCACAAGATCAACTGGAAAATCTAGTGTGCAGAGACTCTGTTACTCCTCCACCTTCAGCCAACAATTTTTTTTTCTCATAGTTGATCATCCAGGTTAGAAAAGACATGCGTTTGCATGACAGAAATGGTGACATTTATTTATTTATTTATTTATTTATTTTTTTGGTGACATTTAAAATGCAGTAAATAACATTTCAGTGGTTAATTTCTAAATGGTTGTCATAGTGCTTAGAATTTTGAGGATAATTCCTTCCTGCTTGCTTCCCTCCCTCCCTCCCTCCCTTACATCCATCCTTCCTTCCTTCCTTCCTTCCTTCCTTCCTTCCTTCCTTCCTTCCTTTCTTCCCTCCCTCCCTCCCTCACATATTTAATAGATTATATGGAGCTCTGCTAGAGTCCTTCCAAAACCATAAGGCTAAAGGAACATTTTATGAATTATCTAGTCCTATACCTTCACTTGACCTATAAGGTGTCTATGGGTCAATGCAATTGCCCATGGTTACACTGTCACTTTGTGGCTGAGGTTGAGAATAAATTTATTCACTTCTAGTTCATTTCTCACTTGGAAGGTTGGTTTTTCTCTGCATCAGGAGGAATAAGATCTCTTCCAAGATTCAAAATCCAAATTATAAACACATTCTAAAATTACAGCCACCTCCTATCCCCTTATACACTCAAGTTAAGATGAAAACACAAATGAATGGTTCGGCTTACCATACCATACATTGAGAAAGTGAGATCTTTTATATTGAGAAAATGAGTCACTTGCCTTACATGATCTTACATTTTCAACTTTGTTCATATCATCACTTTATGTCCTAATTCACTTTCTTAGACATCCTTAACTAGTTTCAATTTACACTTATTCAAACTAAGGGAAATAAAAGATGAACCAATTAGTCAAAATCTTGTAGCCAAACATTCTTTCTCTCGTAAAACTTCAGTCTTGCAAATATTAAACATTTAGGGCTAATATGCCCTAAAACTTCTACATCGTGTATAATTGTACTGGAAACAAATCTAATATATAAATTTAGTTATATTTCTATATCTTGATTCATCAAGAATCTCTGGTAATATATGTAAATTTTAAGGGCTCTCTGACATGCTAACCACCCACAGCTTATTCATATGTCTAGTGTTTCTCTGTTTTTTTCTATGAAAATCAATTGTAGTAACCTCAGGGAGAGTTGCCTGATTTAGCAAATAAAAGTACAAAAAACCCAGTTAAGTTTGAATTTCAGATAAACAATAAATAATTTGGGGTCATACTTAAACTAAAATATTATTCTTTATTTGATATTCAGATTTAACTAGGCACCCTGTATTTTACCTGAAAACCCATTTCCTATGGGCCCCTAAAAAGTAAGTCTGTAGTAAACTTGACTCATGTTGCAGATATGACCTTCTTAAGACATGGAATCTGGGTAATAATTGGGATGCCCCAATTTACCTACTCAAGAGACTTTTTCAAAGAGGGATTTTGGGAGTTCCTGCCCAAACACACATATAGGATCAAAGAATCTATGTAGAAGATGAGCTGAATATTTTAGGAGTAAAGGGCTGACTTGTTATTCCCTTGAATGTATTATTAATTTAAAGTGGAGAGGGGTATGGCTTGATCAGAGATACAGATCCTCTTTTCAATTCTAGAGGGAAGCTTCAAGATGGAATAAGGAAACATACACAGATTTTTTTTTTTCTGATCAAATGTTTGTATAGAATATTACAACTATTCCAGGCAAAAACAGCTTCAAGTTTATTTTTCAGCTTCAGCATAAACTGCATATAATACACATATAGTATAATTTTAGACTTTTAACATGTATATACATGAAATTTTCACATAAGAAGGTAATTATGGAGATATTTACCATCTCCATAACTTTCTCCATGTTCCCTCCAACCCTCTTGCTTCCCACAGAGCTGATCTCTTTTTATCACTAAGGATTAGTTTATAATTTGCTAGAATTGTGTATAAATGGAATGATAGAGCAATGCATTCTCCCTCCCTCTCTCTCTCTCTCTCTCTCTTTTTTGGTCTCTCTTTTCTTACACAATATTATACTCATGTTCATACTGGTATCAATAGTTCACTTATTTGTATTGCTGAATAGTGTTCCATTATATGGATATACCACAAATTTGTGTATCTGTTCAACTGTTGATGTTGCAAGTTAAGCTATAGATATTCATGTACAAGTATTTATGTAAACATTGCTTTCATTTATTTTGAGTAAATATTTAGGTGTGGAATGGCGAGTCATTTGCTAGGTATACATTTAATTTTCTTAAGAAATTGCCAAGATATTTTCCAAAGTGTTTGCACATTTAATATTACTGGCAGCAAGTTTTAGTGTTTCTGGTGCTCTACTGGATATACAGGTAGGTGAAAAAACAATGTTTAATTATCTGAGCCAAGACTCCTTTACATATGAACACAAAACACTTTGCACATTTTAATATATACTAAATTTTTTAGGAATGAGACTGTCATGTAAGTCAGCAGAAGTTATTATATTTGTTTGTAACTTTACTAAGAGTTGTCCATCATTTTAGAAAATCTTGTTTTGAACTGCTAGTACAATATGTCAATATCAATGTGACAATATCAACACAGTACTATGTTACAGCATTATTTCTGTGACATTCATGGTACGTATACATTTCAGTAGATACCTGACTGCATCATTACGTTTTTCGTGCAATTGTGCCCAAACATCTGTGTACTCAAATGCATGTTATTTTATCATAAATCATGTTCCTTTTATCTCTCATATACTGCAGTTAGGAAATTTTATATATTTAAAAATTATGAGCAAAAATAAATTTTATTTTATATTAATTTTATTTCACAATAGCTGTGTTAAGCTGAATAATGGCCTTCCCAAAACGTTCAAGTACTAAACACAGAACTTGTGACGATGTTATCTTACATGGCAAAAGGGACTTTGCAAATTTAATTAAGTTAAGGTTCTTAAAATTGGAATATTATTTTAGATTATCTGGGTTTGCCCAGTGAAATCACAGGGGTCCTTGTAAGAGGGAGGCAGGAGGATCAGTCACTATTAGGAGATTTAACAATACGAGTGTGAAGTTGGAGTGATGTGAGGAAAGGACCGTGAGCCAAAGAATGCAGGTGACTCCAAGAAACTGGAAAAGGCACTGGAATGGATTCTCCACAAGGAGTCAGCCTTGTCAGTACTTTAGCTCAGCGTGACTAGTTTTGGACTTCTAATCTCCCGAACTTGAAAATAATAAATTTGTATTATTTTAAGCCACTAACTTTGTAGAAATTTGTTACAGTAGAATAGAAATATAATGAAGGGATCGCTTAAAACTGTGGAAAAACTACATCCTCAGTGAGTTAAGAATTATTGCTTTAGGTTTACCGTGGAGACTTATTGTGGCATATAAAATATGTAAGAAGTGTGTTGTAGAGAGAGATCAAACTGGAAGGCTTGTCAATGTTGAATTGGAAGGTGAGGGTAAGACCAGATGTAGGGACCACTTGGGAACATGATGGAATGACGCAGAGGAGAGATATTAGAGCTTGAAAGAGAATGACAGCTGTGGGAATGGAGAGCAAGGGATAAATCCCTATTGTATTTAGTAGGTAGAATTGAGAGGCTTAGTGATTTACTAGACAACTTTAGAGCTCAAGTTTAAGAAGGCAAATAATAAGGGAAAAGAAGCTAAATGGGGGCCAGCAAGAGTCCCTCTAATCCTTTCATGATTCTAGACTTTTCCAAGTAACTACAATATTTTGACTTCTGTTTCCATATAATTAATGAATTTCTAGTCAAGCTTTATGGATTCACTACATATTTCACCTTTTCTTTGGCTACATTTTTGAGTCTCTAATACAATTAAGAATTTATTCTGCCCCTAATGAACAAGTTCATTCTGGGACTACCTATAGTGCACACTGTAATTGTTCCTTACGTGTATGACCTTTTTGATTGAACTGGGAGCATATCAAGGGCAGGAGTCTTGGAGTGTTTGCCTTTGTTTCACCTACTCCAAATTATAGCTAGCATATAGCTAATTCACGGATAGACTTGACTTACTTAAGCTTACTGCTAAAGGTATTGATCTTGCCCAGTGCCCAGAAAGAAATATTTTTTTGTTTATTAATTCTGAAATATTTACCTTAGTATGTTTTTAAAAGTCATGATTGACTATCTCAACATGTTTTCTTGAAGTTTAAACATGATATCAGAAATCATATTGTGATGAACTGTATTAATTTACTTATAACCAAACTGAAATTCCACAAGGTCAGGATCTTTATCTCCTTCGTTCATTGATGATTCCCAAACATCCAGAACAAGATCCGTTGGACACACAGAAGGCACTTAATAAATATTAGTTGAAGGGATAAATTATAAGGGAATCTGAGGAATGCCTCTGTATCTTGTCATTTATAGTACCTGAAACTTTTTCTGTTACTGTGCATTTCTTTTTCTGGATACATATTCACTATATTTGATTTAAGCTATGTCATTGCTTCTAGCATTGAGGTGTCTAACTAGATCAATTTATCTGAAGACTACTCTTGAAATCTCTACATTTTGTGTCAATTTCTTTTTCCTAAAGCAAAAATGTGTTTTTATAAATTATACTTTCAGTAAATTTTTTGCATAATTATGCCTATTTGGGCTAATCTTCCCTTTCTTTGGACATCTTTTTATAACACATTTGAAATTTATCTTAATATTTATGAGTGCCAACTAGGTTTCAAGCATAAATATTTAATTTTCAAACAATCTTAGGGGCTAAATTTTACTTTGTATCAATAAAGAGTCTGAGATATTACCTTTTTTTTTTTTTTTTTTTTTTTTGCGGTACGCGGGCCTCTCACTGTTGTGGCCTCTCCCGTTGCAGAGCACAGGCTCCGGACGCGCAGGCTCAGCGGCCATGGTTGGGATCTTCCCGGACCGGGGCATGAACCCGTGTCACCTGCATCGGCAGGCGGACTCTCAACCACTGTGCCACCAGGGAAGCCCGATATTATCTTTCTTGACAGAAATTATACAAATAGTAAATGGCACAATTGAGATTTGAACTTGGTTGTCTATGTCTACAAAATGCAAGTTCTTTTCTCCATACCCCAGTGTCTTCCTCCTCCTTCTTTTTATTCTCCCCACCCCCACTTCTCCTCTGCCTCCTCCTCCTTCTGTTCATGCTTGGTATTAAATCTTTTATGTTCCAGAAGAATAAAATAGAAGGAAATGGGCTTAAGTTGCAGAAATAATGATCTAGGTTAAACAGAGAGTCAAGTATTTTGATGAGAAAGGTAAATAAATAAGGAAATATAATATTGAAGAGAGTGTATAATCTTATTTCCTCAAGATGTCATAGAGCCCCATTACATAAGCATCCTTAGGAAAGAATTTAACAACAAATAATATGTCATCTTTCCTTTGTGCCCAATACTTCCTCATTCTGAATAGATAAAACCCATATCATAACTTATCTCCAACAAACTTTATTTTGTACCTGCTAGACGTCAGTTCTTGTGAAATATACAGGTGTGATTCCTTGCCTAATTACAGTCAAATCCAGCAGAAAATGTTTTATATATAGTGTGATTTAAAACAAAAAAAGAAACATTTGCAGATAGAGTATTTGTATCCATGTGAAGAAGTGGTGACTCTCTAGAGGGAGGGGCTAAGGAAAAGTCTGACTCGAGAGGTATCTCTGTTTAAATCCTTTTAGGATTCTCTTTGTCATTGCCCACTAATCCTCCTGTGTCCTACAGGGTTGCTCTTCCTAAACAGGCTTAGATGCATCACAAACCAAATCTTCTCAGCCTATTATAAGTCATCAGTGAGTCTTGTGGGCTATAATTCTTAGTCTTCATTTTTTCCTTTTCTGCCTCCCAGTTTTAGAAGTGTGTATATCAGCATTTGGCTTAAATAGTTGCCATGCAGTCCTCAATAGAAGTAGAGAGGTGTGAATAATATTTCTTTAACATCTTTTTATCTTTTTATTTCAGTTCTTTATATCCACCATTCTGGAAAAGATTCAATATAAAAATATCCAGCTGTAACATTTTTAATATTCATTCTTCTTCTAAGGAAAATGAGATTTCTTTATGCTTTTAGTTACTGCCATTGTATTCCCCAGGTTATTTCTAGACAATATCTTTTTACCATTCCTAGCCTGATTTGGAAAATACAATTTATTTCCCAAAAGATGTTTAAAAAAATTTTGGATGTACCTTCTTTGGTACAATTAATAATACTCAAGAGTATTGGGAAAATGGAGAATGCCTCTTTCCTTACAATTCTTTTTGCCCATCTCTCCCTCCTTTATCTATAGACCTTCAATTAGGCTTTTGAGAAGGCAGTGGTGTGTTGCCCACTAGCTCCACTGTAGACACAGGAAGACACAGGTAGATGTAGGCAGTGCAGCGAAAGCAGGCAAAAGAAGAGCTGGTCTTTCCTGTTCAAAAACCAGAAGCAACATCTCTGTAAACTTTTAGAAATGCAATGTCAAATTCCTCCTAGGTGACAAATTGTGCAAAGTGTGATGAGAAACCGACTCATGCTAGTTATTTATCATTATTTATTCACACGATAAAGAAGGACGCTCTGGGTTAAAGAGCCAGTATCTCCAAAAATAATTTTTTTTTTTCTGTTTTCCTGGGGAAAACGATCCTCAAACCCAAAGTCACCAGCTCGTCAGCTGAGTTTTCCATTCCAAAGCGAGGTCTCTTCCACGATACTTAAGCCCAGGGAAGGGGATTTCTCTATCAGCCTCAGCTACCAGGACAGTTTTTAGGCTAGGGAGAGAGGGAGAAATAAACAATAGACATATTTAAATTCAACAGTATCCGTCCAGCCATACTTTAGAAAAATGCCTTCTCAGCTTTGATTAAAAGCAACTTCCTAAGCACTCTCATTTTGAAGCTCTAGAATTCATTATTAAAGAATTCTAAGAATTTCACTTTTTTTCCTACTGAATTCATAATTTCCTGAAAGATTAAAACTCCCCTGAGATTAAAAATAACGAGCACCCATAATCCAGGAATGAGAACATTGTCAATTTCCCATTGTCATGAACAGATTTAAGAAGCTTTCTTCTTATATTAAAATAAAAATGCCTTTATAATCCAAAGACATGATGCAAGGTTTTTTGTGTTTATTCTTGCCTTCCATCGTAATCACCTCAGCTCTGTTCTGGTTCAGATCATCAATCACATGGTTTATTGCTCTGACTCCCACCTGTCCCCTTTGCTTCTGATTGCTTGTCTTACTTCCATCTCACTGCCATACTGTTTGTGTCCTTTTAAAAGTAACCATGTGTATTACTCGGGGTTCTCCAGAGAAATAGAATAGATAGGATATATGTATGATTATATATTGCATATATAATGTAGAAAATAAGCACATTTATTTTCTTATAAAAATTCCTTATAATCTCTCTCTCTATATATGATTATATATCATATATATTACATATGCAATATATAAAATAAAAATACAGTTTCATATAAAGAGATTTATTATAAGGAATTGACCCACACAATTATGGCAAGTTCAAAATCTGCAGAGCTGATGGTCCAAAGGCCAGCAGGCTGCTGTAGAACCAGGAAGAACTGATGTGGTGTTTCAAAGGCCATTAGGCAGGAGAATTTTCTCTTACTCAGGAGAGGGTTCTTTTGTTCTGTTGAGGCTTTTAACTGACTGAATGAGGCCCACCCATTTTATAGCAAGCAATGTACTTCTCTCAGCCTACTGATTTAAATGTTAAGCTCATCCCAAAACACCCTTGCAGCAACACCCAGAATAATGTTAGGTCAAATATCTGGACACTCTGTGGCCCAGTCAAGTTGACATATAAAATTAACATCACACCATATAATTCAGCTATCAGCAAACTTCTTGTAAAGAGCCAAATAGTAAATATTTTAGGCTTTGCAGGTGATAATATCTCTCATACAACTATTCCACTCTGCTGTTGAAAGCAGCCATATACGGTATCTTAAACAAATAGACATGACTATGTTCCAATAAAACTTTATTTATAAAAGTAAAAGCAGACCAGATTTATCCACAGGTCATTAGTTTACTGACCTCTAATATAATTTATGTACTAACTGCACTGTAATCTCTCAACTTGGAAACTATGACTAACTCCTCAGTAACTGTAGTACCAAGTCCTTTATAATTTGGTCCTAACCAACCCTCCTAAAATAAACTTTAATATCTTATGTTCAGTCCATATACTTTGTACCCCATTCATACCTCTCTTAATTTATGACTTACAGGCCTAATGTTCTAAATTCATTTTGTTCTCTGTTTCAAATGTCCAATAAACAGTGAATTATTTTTCCAGAAGAAATCGTTTCTGAAGCAGCTAGTTAAAATTCTGTTTAGGTAGAAAATGTTTTTCTTAATTACCAAGTTGAGTTGTTTAAGAAGAGTTACTCTCCCATCTTGGTTGAGGAAGAGTGTCCTTAAATTTTAGATTATATAGTCTGTATTTATTTTTTAATGTTTGCAACCAACACTTATAGACTTGACATTTAATGCCTTTTACATAAGCATTTTTATATTGTTAGTCTGCATGTTTAGTTATTTGCTATGTATTTATCTTTTTTTAAAAAAATGTAAATAGATCCCTTGTAATTGCTGTGTAAGTGGCTGATTCACAAGCTTGCTTCAGAAAGCTATCTTCTGGGACTTCCCTGATGGTGCAGTGGTTAACAGTCTGCCTGCCAATGCAGGGGACACGAGTTCGAGCCCTGGTCTGG
This sequence comes from Lagenorhynchus albirostris, assembly GCF_949774975.1. NCBI lineage: Eukaryota > Metazoa > Chordata > Mammalia > Artiodactyla > Delphinidae > Lagenorhynchus > Lagenorhynchus albirostris. Next base: position 31,601,902 of record NC_083103.1, read on the forward strand.
GAAGATCCCACATGCCGCGGAGCAACTAAACCCGTGCACCACAACTACTGAGCCCTCATGCCACAACCACATTCTATAAACTAAACCATCTTCTTTATGGTTTCCTTTGCTGTGCAAAAGCTTTTAAGCTTCATTAGGTCCCATTTGTTTATTTTTGTTTTTATTTCCATTTCTCTAGGAGGGGGGTCAAAAAGGATCTTGCTGTGATTGATGTCATACAGTGTTCTGCCCATGTTTTCCTCTAAGAGTTTTATAGTGTCTGGCCCTACATTTAGGTCTTTAATCCATTTTGAGCTTATTTTTGTGTATGGTGTTAGGGAGTGTTCTAATTTCATTCTTTTATGTGTAGCTGTCCAGTTTTTCCAGCACCACTTATTGAAGAGGCTGTCTTTCTCCATTGTATATTCTTGCCTTCTTTATCAAATATAAGGTGACCATATTTGTGTGGGTTTATCTCTGGGCTTTCTATCCTGTTCCATTGATCTATATTTCTGTTTATGTGCCAGTACCATACTGTCTTGATTACTGTAGCTTTGTAGCATAGACTGAAATCTGGGAGCCTGATTCCTCCAGCTCTGTTTTTCTTTCTCAAGATTGCTTTGGCTATTCGGGGTCTTTGGTGTTTCCATACAAATTGTGAAATTTTTTTCTTCTAGTTCTGTGAAAAATGCCCTTGGTAGTTTGATAGGAATTGCACTGAATCTGTACATTGCTTTGGGTAGTATACTCATTTCCACAATGTTGATTCCTCCAATCCAAGAACATGGTATATCTCTCCATCTGCTTGCATCATCTTTAATTTCTTTCATCAGTCTCTTACAGTTTTCTGCATAAAGGTCTTTTGTCTTCTTAGGTAGGTTTATTCCTAGGTATTTTTTTTCTTTTTGTTGCAATGGTAAATGGGAGCATTTCCTTAACTTCTCTTTCAGATGTTTCATTATTAGTTTATGGGAATGCAAGAGATTTCAGTACATTAATTTTGTATCCTGCTACCTTACCAAATTCATTGATTAGCTCTAGTAGTTTTCTGGTAGCACCTTTAGGATTCTCTATGTATAGTATCATGTCATCTGCAAACGGTGACGGCTTTACTTCTTCTTTTCCAATTTGGTTTCCTTTTATTTCTTTTTCTTCTCTAATTGCTGTGCCTAAAACTTCCAAAACTATGTTGAATAATAGTGGTGAGAGAGGAAAACCTTGTCTTCTTCCTGATCTTAGAGAAAATGGTTTCAGTTTTTCACCCTTGAGAACGATATTGGCTGTGGGTGTCATATATGGCCTTTATGATGTTGAGGTAAGTTCCCTCTATGCCTATATTCTGGAGGGTTTTTATCATAAATGGGTGTTGAATTTTGTCAAAAGCTTTTTCTGCATCTGTTGAGATGATCATATGGTTTTTATCCTTCAATTTGTTAATATGGTTTATCACATTGATTGATTTGCGTACATTGAAGAATCCTTGCATTCCTGGGATAAACCCCACTTAATCATGGTGTATGACCCTGTTAATGTGCTGTTGGATTCTGTTCTCTAGTATTTTGTTGAGGATTTTTGCATCTGTGTTCACCAGAGATATTCTTTCTTTGTGACATCTTTGTCTGGTTTTGGTATCAGGGTGATAGTGGCCTTATAGAATGAGTTTGGGAGTGTTCCTCTCTCTGCTATATTTTGGAAGAGTTTCAGAAAGATAGGTGTTGGCTCTTCTCTAAGTTTTTGATAGAATTCACCTGTGAAGGCATATGGTCCTGGGCTTTTGTTTGTTGGAATATTTTTCATCATAGTCTCAATTTCAGTGCTTGTGATTGGTCTGTTTACATTTTCTATTTCTTCCTGGTTCAGTCTTGGAAGGTTGTTCTTTTCTAAGAATTTGTCCTTTCAAGTTCTCCATTTTATTGGCATATAGTTCCTTGTAGTAATCTCTCAAGATCCTTTGTATTTCTGCAGTGTCAATTGTTATTTCTCCTTTTTCATTTCTAATTTGTTGATTTGAGTCTTCTCCCTTTTTTTCTTGATGAGTCTGGCTAAAGGTTTATCAATTTTGTTTATCTTCTCAAAGAACCACCTTTTAGTTTTATTGATCTTAGCTATTGTTTCCTTCATTTCTTTTTCATTTTTTATGATTTCTTTCCTTCTGGTAACTTTGGGGTTTTTTTTGGTTCTTCTTTCTCTAATTGCTTTAGGTGTAAGGTTAGGTTGTTTGAGATGTTTCTTGTTTCTTGAGGTAAGATTGTATTGCTATAAACTTCCCTCTTAGAACCGCTTTTGATGCATCCCATAGATTGTGGGTTGTTGTGTTTTAATTGTCATTTATTTCTAGGTATTTTTTGATTGCCTCTTTGATTTCTTCAGTGATCTTTTGGTTATTTAGTAACGTATTGTTTAGCCTCCATATGTTTGTATTTTTTACAGATTTTTTCCCCTGTAATTTATATCTAGTCTCATAGAATTGTGGTTGGAAAAGATACTTGATATGATTTCAATTTTCTTAAATTTACCAAGGCTTGATTTGTGGCCCAAGATATGATCTATCCTGGAGAATATTCCTTGAGCACTTGAGAAGAAAGTGTATTCTGTTGTTTTGGGTGGAATGTCCTATAAATATCAATTAAGTCCATCTTGTTTAATGTGTCATTTAAAGCTTGTGTTTCCTTATTTATTTTCATTTTGGAAGATCTGTCCATTGGTGAAAGTGCGGTGTTAAAAGTCCCCTACTATGATTGTGTTACTATCGATTTCCCCTTTTATGGTTGTTAGCATTTGCCTTATGTATTGACATGCTCCTATGTTAGGTGCATAAATATTTACAATTGTTATATGTTCTTCTTGGATTGATCCCTTCATCATTATGTAGTGTCCTTCTTTGTCTCTTATAATAGTCTTTGTTTTAAAGTCTATTTTGTCTGATATGAGAATTGCTACTCCAGCTTTCTTTTGATTTCTATTTGCATGGAATAACTTTTTCCATCCCCTAACTTTCAGTTTGTATGTGTCCCTAGGTCTGAAATGGGACTTTTGTAGACAGCGTATATATGGGTCTTGTTTCGTATCCAATCAGCCAGTCTATGTTTTTTGGTTGGAGAATTTAACCCATTTACATTTAAGGTAATTATCGATATGTATGTTCCTGTTACCATTTTCTTAATTGCTTTGGGTTTGTTATTGTAGATCTTTTCCTTCTCTTTTGTTTCCTGCCTAGAGAAGTTCCTTTAACATTTGTTGTAAAGCTGGTTTGGTGGTGCTGAATTCTCTTAGCTTTTGCTTGTCTGTAAAGGTTTTAATTTCTCCATCAAATCTGAATGAGATCCTTGCTGGGTAGAGTAATCTTGGTTGTAGGTTTTTCCCTTTCATCACTTTAAATTATCCTGGCACTCCCTTCTGGCTTGCAGAGTTTCTGCTGAAAGATCAGCTGTTAACCTTATGGGGATTCCCTTGTGTGTTATTTGTTGTTTTTCCCTTGCTTATTTTAATATTTTTTCTTGGTGTTTAATTTTTGATAGTCTGAATTATATGTGTCTTGGCATGTTTCTCCTTGGATTTATCCTGTATGGGACTCTGTGCTTCCTGGGCTAGATTGACTATTTCCTTTCCCATATTAGGGAAGTTTTCAACTATAATCTCTTCAAATATTTTCTCAATCCCTTCCTTTTTCTCTTCTTCTTCTGGGACCCCTATAATTTGAATGTTGATGCATTTAATTTTGTCCCAGAGGTCTCTGATACTGTCCTCAATTCTTTTCATTCTTTTTTCTTAATCTACTCTGCAGTAGTTATTTCCACTATTTTATCTTCCAGGTCACTTATCCATTCTTCTGCCTTAGTCATTCTGCTATTGATTACTTCTAGAGAATTTTTTTTTTTTGCGGTATGCGGGCCTCTCACTGTTGTGGCCTCTCCTATTGCGGAGCACAGGTTCCAGATGTGCAGGCTCAGCGGCCATGCCTCATGGGCCCAGCCGCTCCACGGCATGTGTGATCTTCCCAGACCTGGGCACGAACCCGTGTCCCCTGCATCGGCAGGCGGACTCTCAACCACTGCGCCACCAGGGAAGCCCCACATGTGTATTTTTAAATATACATGTGTCTATGTACATACATGCATATACCTAAAACATACACATAGTTTTAAATATATGTGTGTGTGTATATGTAGATGTGAGTGTGTATGTGTGTGTGTGTGTGTGTGTGTGTGTGTGTGTGTGTGTGTGTGTGTGTATGGTATATATATGATTAGCAAATATTTTTATATAGGTCATCTTGGTGAGTTTCTCAGCTGGGTGAGTTATCCTTCTTGTTGGTTTCCTGTATAATTCTTTTATAAATTAATTAACTTTTTATTGAGATATAGTTGATTTACAATATTGTATTAATTTCAGGTGTACAACATAATAATTCAAAATTTTTATAGATTATATTCCATTTATAGTTATTAGAAAATATTGGCTATATATTCTGTGCTGTACAATAAATATATCTACAATGTATCTTTGTAGCTTACCTGTTCTATACATAGAAGTTTGTACCTCTTAATCTTCTACCCCTGTCTTGTCCCTCCCCCTGTTCTCTCTCCCCACTAGGTGGGATAACTCTTTATTCCACCATTTGTATTAATTTCTCAGGTTTCAGGTAGACTCTCTGGTTAGAAACAACAAACACTGACTTGGCCAACTTAAACACAGGTAGCATATTGCCAGAACTTTGGGAGTTCACAGTACCAGAGACAGTGAGAGAAAAAAGGTCTGAGAATTGACTAGAAAGAGCCACCCCACAAGGCCAGGGATCCTGTGGGTAAGAGTAGTTTTGTAGCAGAGAACCCTACTTTAGTGAATATACCCAGCCATTTTTAATCACTTAATCCTCAGCTCAAGATTCAAATTCTAGGGAGGGAGACTCTCATATCTTGAGTCCTCCTTTTGAGTAGGGCTTGGCATGTGATGCACCAAACTGTGTGGGATGCTCCACTTTATGTATGCTGGGGAAGAGGATACCCTCCAGAAGGAAATTAGTTGCTGGTTGGAAGGGAGAAGGAACAATGAGAAGAGATGTCTGCTTACTGTTTTCGTGAGTTCCTTGAGCTCAGTAATCATGTTTGTTCTTGTCTTTGTTTCTAGGTTCCTAACATAATGCTGTCACAGACTGGAAGCTTAATAAATATTTTCTGACTCCTAGTGCCCAAGTAAGTAAAATTGACACATTTTTATAACATAATTGTAAACATTAAAAATCCACTTTCCTAAGCAACTAGTTTCCATTCTCCTCTTTATCCTAATAGTGTATCTTAAAATATGATCAAAGAAGAAAAGCAATTTATCGAAAAATTATTAAGCTCAGAATATGCACTAGATTCAGCACGTACAATAGTAAAAACAAACAAAAAAGGCAAAACGTCTTCACTGTAGGGCCTCCCAGCTTATCCAGAGAGTGAGTCATGTAGACCAATGACCCATGACACTCGTTTTCGTAGGCACTGGTGCCAAGAAGACTGATACTCATCACAACATTAGCTAAAACAAACCCAAACTGAAAACAGCCCAAATTTCCCATCACAGAGAAATAATTTTATAAATTTTCTTAAGTGTACTCAATGGAGTATTATTCAGGCACTAAGTATAAATATGAAGCTTATATGGCAACCTGGAAACATTAAAAACCAAATATAAAGTAGTATGGGTGATATATAATTGTGACTGTGAAAATATGAATGTACATGACTGTGTAAAAAACTTGGAGACAGCACAGAGAAATGAAAACTGCTATTGCTAGAAAAATAGATGAGTTTTAGTTTTTCAGTTTCCTTTAGGCTGTTATAATATGGTTATATAATAAATAAATATGGTTACATAGGGAAAAGTTAGGACTATTTATTCAGTTTTCTCACTATTCAACAACAGCAAAATACTCTAAAGTTGCTCCCTTACCTGATAATGGGATTTAATTCTATTCTCTAACTATAGCTGTGATTTCTGCTCTGAATGCTTGGGGAGACTGTCAGTCTGTGTTAGTCTTTATTTATTCTTCATGAATTCTTGTTGGCTTTGCTTCCTGGGAGCAACTGTATTTTAGGGGCTATGGAAAGAAATATGTCAGTGACTCAGTAGATTTTAGTTAGAATAAATGGATGTTTTTGACCCTTGCTAATATGTTTTTTTAATTATTATTTTTATTACTCTCCAATAGCACATCTCTATGTAGGAGTCCCAAGTGTTTTAAACTCTCTTTATCCAAACTGAAAACCTCATCCTCACTCAAATTCTTCTCTTTCCCCTGGGTACTCTATTTGTGTAGAATTCTCCAAAGTGTATAGGTTCTAACATTTGCTCCAAACGTAAGATCAGTGACCAGTTTCTGTAGATTTTGACATCGCCACTGTAGGCATATTAGTTCAGCCCTTTATTAACAGCTAACTTGTCTTTTTAACAGTGCCTGTTTTGCTCAACCTATTTTTTCTGTTCTAATTCTGCTTACACACCACTGCTACATCCTTCTGAAAGGGACCAAATAAAATCACATCTCTGCTTTAAAACCTCTGAAAGGCTTCCCATGCCTTACTTATATAAGTACAAATTCTATAGCTCAAACTCCTGCCCACTTTTGTAGCATTATCTTTCATGACTATCCCTCTCCTACCCTATAAACTAACCAAACTAGCTGACTTCCTATTCCTGGATCCCATAACTGACTCCACTATCTCTGTATCTTTGTTCGTGTTTGGTTTTTTTCCCCCTTTACTTGGAATGCCCTCCCATACTGGCCCTAATCCAATTACTACCTATCATTAAAAAAAAAAAAACATTAACAATTACCCATTTTATAATTTTTTGTTACTATTTCAGGTAAATGTGATCTCCTTTCTTTCAGTCCAAGTTGAACTCTGCTGTGTCACTTTTTATAGTACTTAATCTGCTTTACTATAATCTAAATAGTGATTAGACTGTGCACACTCTGAGCACAAATACAGCACCTTTTTCATCCTTGTGTCCATCTGCAACAACTAGCACAGAGCCATGGCTTGGTTTTTATCTCGAATTAGAGGAGGACACCAAAATTGTTGACAATAATTCATAGGATTAGAGGATATAAATTTTTATTTCCAGTTTAACTACTTTTTTTTGTTTGTTTCACAGAAAAGATACCAATGGGTCATACATAAGGAAGAAAAGGAAAGAAAGATGAATGAGAGAGGGTACATCCTTCTAAAATGTAAGTTAAACTTTAATAAGTTTAGAAAAAGAGTCATAGCTTTCCCTGTGTGGGTGTGTGTGCGCGCATGCTCTAAACCAAGCAGTCTGGATATGTCACTTGAAGAAATATATTAGTGAAATATGGTGCTTTATTTTCTCTTCTGTCTCTGAATATTTTGACCAATTCATTTTTAATGATTTTCTTAAGAGACCTTACTTTTTATTTTATTACAGACATCAATTTTATAGCCAGTACCCCTGCTAAGGTATGTAGTTGCTTGTAAAAAATGTCAGTTTTGCATGGAAAGTAGCACAGTTGAACAAGCCTGGGTAGATTTTCATGTCAGTGGGCCTGATTCACATTCTGATTCTACCCTCTAATGTCCACTCCAAACAAAATTTTAGACACAAGCATATTAGCATTCACTGAATTGATTTTTCTTTAGGCTTCAGTAACTTTACTCACTGATGAGAGTGAAGTTGTAATTAAACCAGCTGTGCTCAAGGAGCAGAAGCACTAAACTGAGTAGCCATTCTTTCTCATTAGCTCTAAACTCTTTCTCTCACCAATGCAAAGTTTTTTCTCCTTATATCTCCAGGGTTGATCTTCACCCAAGGTCAAATCCTTCCTATGTTCAGTACAGTCATCTCTTTTTATCTTAACCTAGACAACAAAATATTTCTTTCGAAGTATTTTAATTCTAGACTGTAATATACCTGTCCTTTCTGCAGAATCAACTGCAGGCTCCCTTCTGTTCACTTGCCATCTCGTTTTTACGTTTTTACAGCCTAATACGGATTATCTCCCCCTGATTCTTGGACATGTTTCTCCTACTTACTGCTGGGTGCAAAAAAAAAAAAAAAATGATCAGATGACTTTTTTGCATAGCAGTTAAAATTCATTTTTAATAATATTAAAAGCTAAGATTGACTAAGCATCTAATATATACCAGATTCTGGCATATTTTACTATTCCTGTATTGTGTCTTCACAGTTAACCTAGAAGGTAGGTACTACCCTAACTTTAAGAAGGAGAAAATTCGGAGAGGTTAAGAAAGTTGCCTGAGGAGACCAAGCCAATAGGTCCTAGAACCAGGATGCATATACCAGAAGCCTATTGTAAAACCTGAGCTCTTAGTCATCACAAGCTTTTTGCATTCTATTTTGTTTGGGAATTCTAAGTCACTCAGAATGGGTGGGGTGGGCTTGGCAAGATGTGCGGTCCCTTTAACACTTAGGATGTGATGAGATTTGTAATTCTCATCTATGAAAGGGATGTTTCTCCCCCACTTTTTTCTGTTAAGGTTAAACAAGATCATCAGGGAAAATATTTTGAAACTTTAAAGATGTTAATAATTGGTATTTCAGCTTTGTAATCTCAAATCAGGATTACGTCCATCTTCAGCCATCTTCCTGGGGCACCAGAGGGAAACTGTACACAAACAAATCCTCTTTTCCAGCAGCCAGATTTTCATAGGTGCCAATAATAAGGAAGAATCATCTACATTTATCTTTTTCTAGACCCCTCAATTTCATTTTCTCATCCCTACTGCCACTTGCCTTTGAGATATTTCACTCTACGTAAGGGGAGGAGAGATCTTACAGACAAAAGCCACATCAGTACATTATGTAGTCACAGACTTTTAGATCAGGGGAAAACCTAAAATAGGACTACTTAACCTCTGTAATGCTTAAGAGAAACTTAGACTGTTTTATAAATAAAGATCCAGAGAATTGGCAGGGTTAGTGGATTGACTGAGGGCACACAGTAGATTATTGGCAGTACCAATCTTAAAACCCAGGGGTTTTGAGCCCCAAACCAGTGCCTGCTGGACTTTGTCATGAGCTGTTCCTGAATAAAGAAAAGAAATTTGGTAGCAATTAGTTGAACAGAGTCCAACTTATGTTCTCCTGTTTCTTTCTCATGAAAGAATGTGGTTGTAATGTAATGTGGTTGTGAAATGCATCAAAAAGCTGACAGGGTATACCATTCATTTATACCTTTACCATAAGAATCATTGATCAATAGTCTAGTGACATGAGAAACAAAATGCAGTTTGGAATGAGGGTGGTACTTTCCACACAGGAGTCACAGTTGTCCTTCTTGTTTTATATAATGCCCAGCATAGCACTATAGTCATATGGTCATTAATTTAATAATAACCACATTTAGAAAGAGAAGTCACAAGGCGTTTGGGGCAGGGGAAGAATTATTTATTTATCATGTGTCTGCATATTACTGGGCATTTTGCTGCTCGAGTTACATAGGTCCCTTTATGTCAATGATAACCTTTAAAATTTTTATTATCTTAATTTTAGATGCAAGGAAAATCATGCTCAGAGAAGTTGAGCAATGTGCCCAAGGTCATCTGTTTGTTGTTAGTTATCTATTCATACATAACACTTTCCTTCAAAAATAGAAGCTTAAAAAATCATTTCTAGGCTTCTGGGGTGGGGGTGGGGGGTGGGGCGCAGGAATCTGGGAACAGCTGCAGCTTATTTGCATGGTTCTGGCTCTGAGTTTTTCCCAAAGCTGCAATCAAGGTGTCAGCTAATTTGCCGTCATTTTAAGCTTGACTGGGTCTGGAGGATCCACTTCCCAGCTCACATCATGGCTGTTGGCAGGAGATTTAATTTCCCTGGCACGTGGTTCTGATGAAATGGCTTTTCCTGGAGTGTGAGATGCAAGGCAGAGAGAGCAAACCAAGATAAAATTCACAGTTTTTTATAACCAAATCTTAGGAGGAACATAACATCTTTTCTTCCATATTCTATTCAATGGAAGAGAGTTTTATCTACATTCAAGAGGAGGGAATTTAAAGGTTCACCTCTTAAGGAGAAGAATATCAAAGAATGTATGGACGTATGTCAAAAATATTAAATTATTAATAGAAAGAGCTAACATAACTTAATATTATTTTATGCATTGGGTGTGGGTTGTCAAAAAAAGTCCCATTGTTCCTTGTAAAATAACATCAGAATGATAAAAAAATCGAACAATGTTCTATTTAGGTAATAGAAGCATTTCATGTGTTACTAATTGGAGGCGGACACAATGCATTTGTTCAACATAATTGGTTGGAGCTGTATCTTCAATAGTATTGAGTTCTGCGGATACAGTGTAGTAGAGGAGACTAATGTAATATGAAGTGAAGTAGGAAATAGTAATGTTATGACAGGAAAGATCAAAGCACATGTGGGGGCACAGGAGAACTGGCCAATATTATGGGATGGGGAGGATTGGGGGAGGGACTATGAAAGTCATTCAAGTGGAACTCATCCTTAAAAGAAGTAATAAATTAGGAGAAATTGTATGCTGAATGTACTTTAGTGCAAATGCACTCGCAAGAAAGAAGGAGAAGCTTCCAAACAAGGGAATAGCTTTCATGGGAGAGGATTCAGCTTGGGCAGAAAACCCAGAGAATCGGGGATAAATAAAATGATCTGCCAGGTCCAGGGAACTCCTGGAGATGTGTTAAGGTTGTAGATGGCAGGGCACAGGTAATGAGGTCCTAAAAAAGATAAGACCAGAAGTTAGGGAAATGCATGGAATACCTTGCTTCCCAGTGAGGAGTTTGGCTTTTATTCTAGACTAGTGTTTTCAATTTTAGTAAGGTATGTCCCACCACCACAATTTTTGCCAAGTCTTTGTATTATCTGTACTATTATTTATGCAGTATTTTAAACAACAGTCTAAAATCTTACCTCAATATATTTACTTTACAATAGAACATTTTGAATTGGATATACAAATTTTATTTATGTTTTTATATTGCACACTAAATACAAAAATTATGGGCTTCCCTGGTGGCCCAGTGGTTGAGAGTCCGCCTGCCCATGCAGGGGACACGGGTTCGTGCCCCGATCCGGGAAGATCCCACATGCCGCGGAGCGGCTGGGCCCGTGAGCCATGGCCGCTGAGCCTGCGCGTCCGGAGCCTGTGCTCCGCAACGGGAGAGGCCACAACAGTGAGAGGCCCACGTACTGCAAAAAAAAAAAAATATATATATATATATATACAAAAATTATATTGACGAGTAGGATAGAGAAGGGGCTTTGGAAACTTTTAAGCAGATGAGCAGTATGATAAGATTTGTGTTTCATAGAAATCACTCTGAGAACTGTGTGGAAGGTGTATAGGAGGGGTACACATGGGACACAGCTTTCCAGCTGCACGTACCTTGAAGTGTGCTGGCCCATGACTGTTTTCCTGAGGCAGAGTCCTGCTTAAACAAATCTCCTCCTTCTGCCTGAGGATCGTAAGAGTCTCAAGCTAAGCAGCACAGAGTATAAGTAAATCTTGAACTGGAGAGCCCTGCTGTTCCCTTCTATGAATTCCCAGTAGAAATAAGCTAATTCCGCCATCTTCTTCTAGCCCATAAGCTAGAAAGTGGAAACCTTGTTTGCAGTTATGGAAACTGTTTCTTCTTGGTTTGTCTCAATTTATCCAGAATACTCTGATTAGTGATAAACACTGGCAAGTGTATCGGCTTCTTTCAAACAGAGTGAAGTAAGCCAGAAAGAGAAAACAAATATGTATATTAACACATATATGTGGAATCTAGAAAAATGGTACAGATGAACCTATTTGCAGGGCAGGAATAGAGACGTAGACGTAGAGAACGGACATGTGGACCCGGGTGGGGGGAAAGGGAGGGTGGGGCAAATTGGGAGATTAGGTTTGACATAAATACACTGCCATGTGTAAAATAGATAGCTAGTGGGAACCTGTTGTATAGCACAGGGAGCTCAGCTCGGTGCTCTGTGATGACCTAGATGAGTTGGGGCGGGGAGGGAGGTCCAAGAGGGAGGGGATATACGTATACATACAGCTGATTCACTTCACTGTACAGCAGAAACTAATAACGTTGTCAAGCAACTCCAAATAAAAAGAAAAAAGAAAAATATCCATTATGGCTGTTATTAACTTCATCTCAAAAAATTTTGCTTAGCAATATTAATATTTAAGATACCTGAGCCATGGTGAAAGTTCCTAGGTTGCTATTAAAGACATGCTTAGTCTTAGATGTATTCATGGGTTCCTGTAACTTCTGGAAGCCTGGCAGAGCCATTCGGAAAATGTCTTACCTGTGGTTCTCTTAAATAGTTAGAGAAAACTTGAAATGGATCAACAAAGGCTTAAGGGAATGTCAGATTTTCAGTTTGGGATATGTTGAAATTACTTTAAAACGGATGGATAGTCTCAGCAATATTGCTTAAATGACAGCACTGAAGTGGCACAGAGAAAGAAAAGGATGTAACTGCTCCAACCCATTCTCCTTCAGCTTGTGAATGTGCCTCATATTGTTTAATAGTGTAGCAAGAATTAAAGAAATTATGCTGTCCTTTTTTAACTTAGGGATTGAGCTTTAATGCTTGATTTAAATGGGTTTTGCAATGTTTCCAACTCTTAGAGGTAAAAACATTTCACTCTTTTTTTTTTTTTTTATGTTTAACGTACTGAGGAAATGAAAAGCAACAATGGCTTTTAATTAGCCCTGGGGCCTCATGCACAGTTTCCTATGTTACACTTGCTGACACATTTCTGACCACAGGGAGTTTATTTAACAGCATGGCATTATCTAGGAACAATGGGAGGAGAGGGTGTGTAGACAATAAGTCCTAGAGCAGAGCAGAGAAACTTCTGCCAGCTTTTTTAAAATTAAAACTGAATTTGGCAATAATTTGTGAAATCCCTGTTTGCTGTTACTCCATGTTTGTTGTGTGGCATTTGCAGCCTTAGATGAATTGTTGGCCGATATTTGATTTTTAAAAAATCTCTTAGCGATTCATTTCCTGCTATATTGATCACAGACACCACATCCCACTGTCACTCTGGCTAAAATGCATCAATGCATCGAGCCATCTGGGAAGACAGGCTTCTTACACAGAATTCTACTTACATGGTATTTTTCAAGCCTTGTCTCCAGATACTGCAGACATGATGGATAGTTTTGAGGTCTCTGGACCAACTGGCTGCTTTTTTCCATCAAGTATCAATCTTCACATCTACCCTCCTGTAACATATGGTTTAGAGAATGCAGTGATGTGATTGCATTCTTACGATCTTATGGATATCTTAAAAATAGTACTCATATTCATTTGGGGGAATAAAAGCAAAGCAAAATATAGGCAACATTCTAAGGTAATTGTGAAAAGTGCAAATGTACAAACTCATAGATTAATCTGATCCATTATTCTTTGACTCATTCAACCAAGATACACTTCGGCTTCTTCCTCTCTGCCATGAATGGTACTTAGTTTATTCAAATATTATCACTGATGTCATCATCTACTTTATGTACTTGTATAAGTCTTTATTTGCTCAACTACCTATATAAGGTTTCTCTACTTGAAGTAGATTAAAGAAATTTGAAAACATGAGCTATAGGAATCTGTGTATTCACTTCAGCACCTACCAATAAATGTCCTTGCCCTTGTAGACACTCAGTAATATTTGTTGAATGAAATTGCATCGTTTTCAGCCTAGAGAGACCAGAGATTTCAACAAATTGAGCACTTTCACTTTACGAATGAGGAAATTAAAGTTCAGAGGAGTGTGACCTTTCTGGAATCACCTGGACAGTCAGTGAATAATCCTTATTATAACCCACATGAACTGCTACTCCCTAGTCTAACACAGTTGTCTCTCAGCTGGATTCAAAGTCATTGCTATGATTTAGCATCTTATTCTCCATCTTGAACCTTCCTTCCTCCTCACTATTATCTTTCAATTTCTGACTTTTGTTAATAATTATACAGTATTAAAGCAGTAGTTTTTAATGCATGTATAAAAGATAGTATTGTTAAATACTGCTTTAATATGCAGAAGTACTCTAAGCAGTAGAAGGCTTAATTCCAGTTTTTCCCTTTGAAATAAATTGTGCTTGTTTTCAACTGCTGATCCTTTCCATCTCAAATGAACTGAGAGAACTGGAGAATTTTTTGTCTTGTTTTGTTTTTTATCATGTCAGAGATAGTTCTTGCTGCTAGAATTTCTGATTGCCCAATTATGCATTTGAGTTAATTATGCTGAGTTTTAAAAATTTACTAGGACAAGGTCATAGTATTTCTAACTGGTCTCTTTTGCAATGTGTAACAGAGTAATTAACACCAATAGTGGGGTTAGGGCAACAGCAGGAAGCACAGCATCGAACCTCATGTGGTACCAAGAATAACTGTAAACCGCTCCACTTTATTTTAAAAAACTGTTAATTCAGTTACAGGGCCCTTTGACATAGGCCCTTCTAATTACAAATATTATTTTGTTTAAAAAAATTCTGTTAAAGACAAAATGCACCAGGCAATTGAGTTGATTTTCTTCAGGCTGTTGCAATAGGGAGAACCTGCTAACCCAAGATGGGAGTGTCTCAGCTGGGTGGTTTGCCTTAAACTTTCACGGGCACAGGTAACAAATTGCAGGTGCAGTGATTAAAGCTGTGCTTGTTTTACAATCAGAGGACATCTCATTCAGTTAGCTAAATAGGACATGCTTATCTCCGTGTTAGCTAGCGCCAGGGGGACAGAGTTCTCATTGTAATTGCTCATGAGACAAAGAGTGGGAAGGTAGCTGGGGATGAAAGCAGAAGGATCTGTGTCTGGCCTTGTTCGGAAGTTCAGGCAAAAGGGGAAAGGTTTGTGTTCATCCTTGTCATTTCTAAATGGGATGTTTATGTTGAAGACAAAGATGTGTATGAATCAAAACAGAAACCTTCCAGCCTTCATGGGTAAAGTTTACCTTGAGGAAGATTTATTATTCTTCCACTCTCCTCCCCATCTCCTTAAGACATTAATATCAGATTAGCCCACTCAGTCATTTTAAGAAATCTGTATCAGTTTCTTGTGGTTGTTGTAACAAATAACTACAGATTTGGTGGCTTAAAACAACAAAAATTTATTCTTTCACAATTCTGGAAGCCAGTGTCTGAAATCAGTATTACTGGGCCAAAATCAAGGTGTTAGAGATCGGCCCTCCCTATGGAGGCTCTGGGGGAGAATCTGTTCCTTGCCTTTTCCAGCTTCCGGTGGCTTTTTCCATTCCTTGGCTTGTGGCCTCATCCCTTCAGTCTCTAAGGCCAACATCTTGAAATCTCTCTCTGCTTCATCTTCCCATTGCCTTCTTTGTGTGTGTGCGCGTGCATGCACCAGATCCCCTTTTGCCTCCTGCTTGGTGGTTGCCAGAGGCAGTAGAGGTAGGGGCGTGAGCAGGAGGGTGAAGATCGGGTGAAGGTGGTCAGAAGGTACCAGTTATAAGATACATAAGTTCTGAGAATGTAATGTACAATGTGCAACATAATGACCATAGTTAACAATACCATTTTGTATATTGGAAAGTTGCTAAAATAATAGATCCTAAAAGTTCTCATCACAAGGGGAAAAAAAATTATAACAGTGTTAGGTGATGGATGTTAATTAAGCTTACTGTGGTAATCATTTTGCAATGTATACATATATCAAATACTTACGTTGTACACCGTAAATTTATACAACGTTGTATGTCAGTAATATCTCAATAAAACTGGGTGAAATTTTGTTTGTTTGTTTGTTTGGTACGTGAGCCTCTCAATGTTGTGGCCTCTCCCATTGCGGAGCACAGGCTCTGGACGCACAGGGTCAGCGGCCATGGCTCACGGGCCCAGCCGCTCCGTGGCATGTGGGAGCCTCCTGGACCGGGGCACGAACCTGTGTCCCCTGCATCAGCAGGCGGACTCTCAACCACTGCGCCACCAGGGAAACCCTGGGTGAAATTTTTAAAAACATACTTATGATTATATTTTGAGCCTACTTGGATAATCCAGGCTTATCTCCATATTTCAAGCTCCTTAATCACATCTGCAGAGACTATTTTTCCATAAAAGATAACATTTATAAGTTCCAAGGATTAGGGCTTCATACCTTTGGGGTCCATCAGTTAGCCTATTACAGACTCATACATTTATTTCTCCAAATTTATAAAGCTAATAAGTGGTAGATGAATTCTAACCTGGGATGAGCACTTTGCTCTTTGCCTCACTGTTAATTCAAGAAAGAAGCCAAGAGATTCATTTACACTTTTGAGCACGAACTATAAATTTTCCAGAGTTTTGTTATATCCATTATTTCATTTTACTTTTGTATCAGCATTTAGAGAATGATTAGTAGTATTCTTATTTTACAAATGAACAATAAAAGACAAATCAGTTTTGCCTGTGCTTTCCAAGTACTGGTGCACAGATCACTTTATCACAGATAAATGTAATGATATTCTCAATTGTCCAGAGATGTAAAAAATGACATGGAGAGTGAAACAAGTAATACACATTAGTGACATTCCCATGAATCAGTCTCTTTCTCTCCTCCCTCCACCACCACCACTTTAACTTAAAGAATGATTATTTATTTTGAAATTGGATCCTTTCAGTACTATGGTTGTTAAAATGCCTTTTCTTTTCTAAAATAGTGTTGAAATATTCTTTGTTGGTTTGTTTTAATGTCAACACTTTATGTTGGCAATTTACATTTTGTTAATATGACTTAATTTTATTCTTCCATTAAATATCACAATCCAGGAAACCCTATGTCCATTAACTTACCACATTATCACAGCGAGTGGTACAGCTAGTATATAGTGGCATTATGATTCAGATTCATTTACATGGCTCCAAAGCCTGTTTGCTCCCACTGCAAAGGAGTCCTGCTGATTACTGGGGATAAGGAAGTGTGACATCTCCATTCCCCGCCACATGCTATTGTGTGTTGTTTTCAAGGAAAGAGGTAAGTAATTAACAAACAGGGTCTGACTAATCTACAGTTTTGTTGTTTCCTTGCCTATGTCGTGTTATGTTATCACATTTTGGCAGATTGCAGTTCATTGTCAAAAAGAACAGAAATAAACCGATTATTTTGGTGGTGTTCATGAAGATATGTATGTAAGAAAGAGGGAGTGTAGTCATTTTAATAAAGATGTTCATGGCTCATCCCATTTCATAATTTAAAGGCTCAGCGGTGCCCTTCTCTAGGTCTCCTGTATAACTGAATGGGCGAGCTACATATTGAAGCAGCTGAATTAGTGCATAATTTCCTAATCAAGCTGCATATTTCATTACTTGAATTTCCAGACGTAGATTGTTAATGAAGTTGAATTTTTGAATAATTGAGTTGATAGAAGTAGTTTGAAGAAATGTGCGTACTCTTTGTACTATTTTGTGTGATTCTCGAGCTTAAGTATTTTAATATTTTGCTTTTTTTAATACAGAAAGTAGTTCCTTTGTATAACCCATCACCTCATATACCTCATTACATCTATGTCCATGCTTCATAAAGTCAAATCATATTGTTCATCCTATAATAACAAAGAATAGTGGGATCTGAAAATCTCCTTTTCTTTAAGAAGTTACTTGGGAGTTCAGTTTGACAAAAGATATAGGAGGACACTGTTTCCATGCATTATTCCAGGTGAAAAATTATATTTAGGAAAATGTATGAACCTGGGCATTGCCCTTTATAAAGGCCAACTCTATAAAAACAAGTAATTGCATTATACCTGGCCATACAAGGAGGTTATAGATCAACCATGCTTCCATTTAAAAAAGGAAGAAATAGATAGAGTGATATGTAAGAAGGCATTTATGTTATTTCAAGCCCTTGAAATGTCAAAACAAATTGGAAGAAAGAAGGAGAAGAAGAAGAAGAGAGAGAGAGAGAGATGGGGGATTGGAGGTGGAAAAGGAGGCTGAACTTCAATACTATCAAATATCTAATACTATAAACATCTTTGCTTATATCACTTAAAACAATAAAAGTTATATATTTTTATTCTGATTTTTACTCATGATAAAAACTGAAATCCAAAGCAGTTAATTGTCTAAGGTCATGCAGCAAGAAAGCAGCAGGTCTGAAATTTGAACCCTGATCTAGCTGATGCCCATATTTTGCCCTCACACCTACCTCACCTTGTGCTGTATTTTTCCCAAGATACTGCAAAAGTAGGCACTTTTCAGGAGGGAATGGCACTGTCTTTGGAATCAGATAGCATCATTCAGATCATTATTAGGTAACAGTATGGTACAACCAGTGCAAACATTCTTAAACAGTTTAAGCCAGTTAAACATTCTAGTTTCCTTTTCTGCTCAGTGGGGAGGAAAAGAGCAGAGTTAGATAGCAGGGCAAGATGAGTATAAGGTCAGCTAATTTGAGAAAAAACAACTCTAATGGTGTTATGGGCAGAGTGTAGGGTGTTGATGTTCCCTCAAAATTCATATGTTGAAGTCCCAACTCTCAGAATATGACTGTATTGGAGATAGGGTCTTTAAAGAGGTATTTAAGGTTAAGTGAGGTTATTAGGGTGGCCCCTAGTCCTTAAAAAGAAATTAGGACACAGACATGCACAAAAGACCATCTGAAGACTGAGCCAATGGGAGAGGCTTTAAAAGAAATAAACCTGTCTTATCTTGGATGACCAGACTCTAGAACTGTGACAAAACAAATTTCTGTTGTTGAAGCCACCAAGTCTGGTACTTTGTTATGGTAGCCCTAAAAATTAATACAAATGGTTGAACTTTAATCAAGTGACAATTCGGACACATCAGTTTCTTTTTTTTTCAGCTTTACTACGATATAATTGACAAAACTGTAAAATATTTAAAGTATACAATGCGATGATTCGATATACATATATATTGTGAAAGGATTTCACCCCCATTGAGTTAATTAACACACCCCTTACCTCACGTATTTTTTTCTTTTTTTTTTGGTGAGAACATTTAAGTTCTATTCTCTTAGCAAATTTCAATTATATAATACCTGTTATCAACTATAGTCACCAGGTTAGACATTATATCCTCAGACCTTATTCATCTTATAAAAAATCTTGCATTTGAAGTTAGTCCTCCTTTTTTCCATTGTAAGGGTGGAAATGACTTTCCTTCTAACTCTCGATATATATCACTGGGCAGATACCAGCCTTTTCCATAGTGGATTTTTATAAGGTGTTTTCCAAAACTCTGGAACAGGGAGGCAGAGAGGAGAGGCTCTGGGGTTAGATTAAGAAGCGATTAATAATGTCATGGAATGAATCACATTCAAACTATACTTGCAGAGAATTCTTCATATCAAAAGAGAAATTACCTCAAGGTCCAATGAGAAATTTTGAGTTCTAGTGCTTTTTCCCAGCTCAGGCTTGTTTTTGTTTCTTATTTAAATATTGTGAATATAAGGAATGATTATAGCTATTTTAATTTGTTGTATGACTCATACTATGAAAAGTAAAAATAGAAACAAAAAATGGTATTTTCTTCTCATTTTCTATTCTTATGCCACAGAAAATCCAGAATTCTGGATGTTAAGAACATAATAAGAGTAGTACCTGCCAAAATTATAACCTGACTACAGTCAAACAGCCTCAAATAAACTAAACAGATAGGAGTACTGACCTTACAGATGGATCTTGCTTATAGTGTGAAAGTAGACCAAAGGGCGATTGGGAGAAAGGAGTGTGTGTATGTGTGTCTGTTAGCATGATGGTGGGGGGAGGTCGACAGTAGAGAGCTAATGTATAAACATCTAGGGTAGAAAAACATGTCTTTGCTTTCTTCTGTAAAGAAGACAGTCATCTTTCCCCCTAGGAGCCTTCCTCTGTTTGGAACCCTGGAGGCTGCCATTACTAAGGATATTGGAGATGGTTGAAATCTTATGTTATTAGAAGGTGTTTCTGGGAAGCACTTGTATAGTTGAAGTATCGCTTGCATCTTCCAGAGTCTTAGGACAAATCTCAACACTACAGAAATTCTATGACTTAGAGCTTATTAATGATCTGTAATTAACTTTTGTCTCTATAAATTTGTGAGTGAATATATTAGTCTAGAAGAGTTGTAAAACCATATGGTTTGAGGATATATCCATTTGTATATAGAGATTATTTATTGTTCAAAATTCCCTCTCAGTAGGCATTCCAAATAATGTGGGACACAGATTTTTTTTGCATGTCATTTTGAAGTTTATACTATTAGCATAAAGCACTCTAATGTAGTTCTTGATTCATCAGAATAAACTGGCTAGTCTTCTTTTTGCTATTTTTATGTCTTTTCCAATAACTCACTTAATAGAGCCCCAATTCGTAAGTGTGTCTATTCAAAGTTGAAATAATTGTTCCTTTCAGTACACAAGTAAATAACAGATTCTTGATTCTTGAAATGGCCATTAAAATAAAATTAAATCATGCATTGAAGCCACTTTAAAAAAAATCTATATCTATCTCAAACTTGAGGAAAGTATACGATTTTTCTTTTTTTTTTTAAGCGGTACGCGGGCCTCTCACTGTTATGGGCTCTCCCGTTGCGGAGCACAGGCTCCGGACGCGTAGGCTCAGCGGCCATGGCTCACGGGCCCAGCCGCTCCGTGGCATATGGGATCTTCCGGGACCGGGGCATGAACCCATGTCCCCTGCATCAGCAGGCGGACTCTCAACCACTGCGCCACCAGGGAGGCCCAAGTATACGATTTTACCTTTGCATTTAGCTTTCGTTTAAAGTTACCCTTTAAAATGTATTGAGGAGAAAATGTGGTCTAGAGAAAAGAGTATAGAAATTGGAGTCAGAACTGTCCTTGTTAAGTTATATAATTTCTGTAGGTATCAGTGCTCTTATCTTTATTATTATTATTATTATTATTTGCGGTATGCGGGCCTCTCACTGTTATGGCCTGTCCCGTTGTGGAGCACAGGCTCTGGACGCGCAGGCTCAGTGGCCATGGCTCACGGGCCTAGCCGCTCCGCAGCATGTGGGATCTTCCCGGACCGGGGCATGAGCTCGTGTCTCTTGCAACAGCAGGTGGACTCTCACCCATTGCACCACCAGGGAAGCCCTAGTACTCTTATCTTTAAAATGAAAATACCACCTACTTCTTAGAGTTGTTGCAGTAGTTAATGACAGTATTTTTAAAAAATTTTAAATCATAAAATACTCAAGAAATTTTAAAGAAAATGTGTTTATTTTTCCAGTATATTTTATTTATTCATTTATGTATGTATGTATATATTCATTTATTTATTTGGCTGCGTATGCAGTCTTAGTTGTGGCACACAGGGATCTTCGTTGCTACGTGCGAGATCTTTAGTTGCAGCATGCAGGATCTTTTAGTTGCAGCATGCATGCTCTTAGTTGCGGCATGTAAGATCTAGTTCCCTGACCAGGGATCGAACCTGGGCCCCCTGCACTGGGAGCATGAAGTCTTAAACATTGAACCACTAGGGAAGTCTCTCCAGTATATATTCTTAATGAAGTAAAATACTTTGTTTAAATTTCTATGCACAGTGAGAAGGAAAGGGATAACACAAGGAATGCAGTCCATTCTCTCCTATTTCTGTGGGAAGCCCAGGAAAGAAATGTAACCTGCTCACATCTTCTTGCAAACATGGGAATGATGACAAAACACTAATGGTATTTACTACCATGAGAGTCCTTCAGCATGATTTACCTGATCTGTCTAGGGTTGCTTGTGGTAAATAACTCTAGAATCTATGAATTTATGAGGCATTGCTTACTTTTGTTAAAAGCACACCTCTATTCAAGGCTGCATTATGTTTTAGTAAGTGCAGTGAGCATCCTCATGCAAAGGGAGGAGCTGCATAGCTTTAGGACACCTCCTTCTCCCTGTAAATGGTGCCTTCATCCTTTAATTACAGTAACACTTGATAGTGAGCAAAAGCTTTGATTCTTGTGAATCTTGTATGACAATCTGATTTTTTTCTCACACAGGTAAAAACAAGTGGTTTTTAACAGCGGTGTTCACTCAAGCTAAGAAACCTTGGAGTTGCCTTTGATATCTTCTCTTTCATCCCCATATCTAATCAATGATCGTATCTCATGAGTTTTAGTTCTAAATAGTCTTGAATGTGTTTGTTCCTCTCCATTCCCACCACTGTCACCCCAGGCTAAGCCACTGTCATCTCTTCTCAGGTTCTTGTAACAGCCTCTCCTACCATGTCTCCCTGTGCCCATTATTATTCCTCCTTCAATCCACTTTCCACAGCACAGATTCTTTGTTTAGGGGCTCTCAGTAGTTCCTCATGGCTTTTCTTCTAAGAGTAAAAATCTTTAACCTTGCTTCACAGGCCCCCCTGCCTGCCCTGACTTCCCTCTCGGTGATCTATTCACAATAATATTACTTGTTTTTCAATTCTTTCAAGCTTTTTCCCACCTCAGGATTTTATTTCATGTTGTTTTCTCTGCCTGGATCATTCTTTCCCAGTACGTCTCACATACTACTTAAATTTCACTTTCTCCCAGAAGACCCTTTGACCCCATATTCTAGAAAGCTTATTTATTATATTGAATATAATCTGGATGCTTCCTCAACTTCTTCAGCTACCTTGCTCAAGTTGTAACTAATGAATTCTAATTTCTGTAGTCCTATCTCTACCACAAAATCCATAAGGGCAGGAATTATATCTCTTTTATTCACTACTCTATCACAATGAAGAAAATAGCATCTAGCAAGTAGACAGTGTTCCAAAAATAACTAAATTAACATAGCAAGTCATTTCCAGGTTATGAAAGCATTATGAATAGGTGCTATGTATTACTAGCTGTTTAAGATTATATTAATCTGGTTCTTTCCTCCCCGATCCCTGCTTTTTATAAATATACTATAGGAACAACTCTCCTTTAAGGAGAAAGCAGTTACCACAAAGGGATCTGTCAAGAATACCACATTGCTTTTGTCAAATGCAGGCAACTTCCTTGAAATGCTTAGTGTTTAGAGAATACATTGATTGAGAATGAAGCAGGTAAAATATCTTCACTCAATGCAAAGAATGTCAAGTGTTTATAGAGAATAATGGGTGAATGTTTTCCATAGATACAGGATGAGATACAAGCTTGGGAATAAATGTAGGACAGACATTCTAGACTTCAGATTTTCATGGGGGCTGAACTTGTCAGGTAAGATATGTGCTTTAAGGAGAATGCTCATGTTATTGTTCAGTTTCCCTTCAGCACAGAACTTTTTTTTCATTCTGCTTCTGTTCTATACACATATAGAGTTTGTGTTTCTATGTCAAACTTCAGGCTGTCATTTATCACCATGTCAAATGGGGAGAAATCTGAAGAGACTGAAACAATGGTCATTAGATTTCTTAGAGAAAAGGTGAATGTCTGATTGTTTTCAAAGATGCTTCTGGCTTTTAACAAATGACAAAGCAGAGCATTAACGGCTGCAGGCAACACAGAGCGATCACTCACCTGATTCTAGCTTCTGTTTAATTGCCAGTAAGGATAAGTGGGTTTAGATTTTGACATACCACCCATGTCCCTGGTAGAAATGGCTCAGTGAATTGGTAGGTTGCCTTACTAAATACCTTATCTTTTAGGAATCTCTTGGTTCAGTGGCCGGATGTAGTCTTATCAATTACACATGTCTCTGAGCACTGGTTCTTTCCTTCAGTAGATTGGTATATATTGTCCAATAGAGGTGATATAGTCAGAGATTTAAAACTCTGTAGAAAACTTATGGTAATAGAATTGCAGCTACTACTGATTTTGTTATAGATGCTTCTTGAAGAATTTGAGAAGTTTAAATTTTTACAGAAGAAATGTCATGATTTTTATGGCATACCATGATCTAATGAAATGTCTCCTAGTCTGTCAATTTTACACACTTAAATTGTGTTTATGGCTTTATATAATGTGTGTGTGTGTGTGTGTGTGTGTGTGTATGATTCTAGAAGGTGATGACATAATCTGTACTGCAGTACTGTTTATGAGGGTAGTAAAAACCTGGAAGAACATCAGAGCATATAAATGCTATAGGAAGAGAAGAGAAGAGTTTGATTTTATGGTGGAGGAGTAAGGACCAAAAAAAGCAATAAGACAGAGTTCTATATTTATAGAAGGCACCTGAGCTACGAATGCAAATGTGCAAAGGGTCTGAGTCCTTGACTGCAGCTCCTCTTAAAGACTGTAATGCATTGGCTATGTACCAAGTCTGGTGTAGAGAGGGAAGCTTTCTCCAATGATGCCTGCCAGGTAAAGCCTTTATAATCACCTGTGTAGTGCGAGCTTGAAATGTCCTGCATAAGTTTTTGGCCAGGAGCCACACTCCTCTTTGCCTGTTTTTGAAGATAAGAACATCAAATACCTAAAATACAATGGGGTCCTTTCTCCAAGAACAATTCTACACTAAGAAAATGGAGAAAGAGGAAAGAGCAAGTGAAAGAATAGATTCATTTAGCTGAGTGGATAAAATCAGATGCCTGTACATCTCTTTTGAGTTTTGCTGAGTGGAAGTTCAGGGGGAAAAAAAAAGTAGATAACCACAACTATAAACAGTTTGGCATGTGAAGGAAAGATTGTAGCACTTTTTTTTCTAAGTTTTAATGTCATGGTATGGTGGAGTTTTACAGCGATGTGAATTAATAATTTCATTTCTTGACTGAGAGTTAGGGCTCTTTAATTCTGACACTGACAACTGAAAAGGCAGTGAATAGACAGCCAGTTTTTGAAGAGTAGAATCAGCTATGCTTTTGGAAATGGACATATTTAGAGTAGTCTGGAGGGGAAGAAACAGGAACCAGGGGGACCATTTAGGATGCCATGTATATAGTTCAGGCAAAGATGATGTTGACCTGAAGTAGAACAGTTACAATAGAAATGGATAGTAATACAGGGATATAGGGTATATTTCAGAACTTAATGCTTATGCTAATTTAATTGATCTAAGAATGAAACATAAAACAAATAAAGGGAGGTAACACAACAAGAGATCTGATCTTAGAAAGACTTGAGTTGGTTTCATGATTCTAACATTTAATAGTTGTGTGACCATGATGAATAAGTCATATGCTTTTCTTAGTCTTAGTTTCTTCATCCATAAAAGTGAATGATTATAACAAAATGCTGCTAGGTTTGTTGTGAAATTTAAATGTATCATAAGAGAGGCTTAGTCGATACTATTGTGTGTGTGTGTGTCTTTGGTGTAATATAGCTATGGATATTTCAATGGGATTATTAATCTTTTTTAAGGAAATGTGATTATATCTAAATTCTGATTTTCTGCACAATACAAACAACCATAGGACAATAGATCATGAAATTATATTCATTGTACATTCTACAGCCAAATCACAAATGATGGGACTCAGATCTTCAAGAACAGATCTTCAAGTGAAGTACATTATACTTATTAGGGATAATTCTTAGTATTAAATATACACTTTGTGCTTACAAAAGTATTATGGCAAATTGAGTCCTCAAGTGTTCAATACTAAGATGATTTAAGATGAAAATAGCCCGTTATAGATGAAGATACAAAAATAAAGATGCATTAAAAATAAACATTGGGTGCTGCATGCGGCCAACAAAATTATTTTGCCTATCAGCAAAACATGTCCTTCTATTAAGAAAATTGGCTCTTACAGATGCTGTGGGTATTGTATTGACCAGCAGACCTGTAGGACTAATCCAACTATGTAAATTAAAAATAAGTAATCATTTCATATAAGTAAACATGGCATGCATTTTCACATTGACCTCTGTTGAGAATGTGATCTCTTCATAGGATTATTTTTTGCTGAGACAGCCCTGCTTTATTGGTGAAAACGCTGTGCTACATGTGTAACAAAGCATTATGAACATTGCTGACTATTCCTCAAGTCTCCAGTCCCTTCAGTTAGTGCCACAGTTATAATTTAAACATAATCATGAACAATTTATTCACACTGCTGTCTAAATGACTGATACTCAGTCAACATTCATCTTATTAGTACAGAACTAAGATTATAAATTAATTGATTGTGAAGGTGAGAAATGGGTGAAGATATAAATCAAACAAGAATGGCAGAATGTTGATAGCTGTTGAAGGTGATGGATATTGTGTTGACTTTCTACAGATGTAGAATTCCTGATGAGAAAAAGTAAAAAAAAAAAAAAAAAAAAGTATTGACTCTGGAATCAGATAGATCTGTGTTTCACTTCTGGGTTTGTTAGTGACTAGTTCTGTGACCTTGGACACATTTCAGTCTTTCTAACCCTCAATTTCTTTATCTGTAAAATGAGGATAATCCTTCATAAAGGGTTGCTATAAGAACAAGAGGGATAATGTCTTTCACACTCTAAGCATAGTTCAGGGCCACCATTTTCCAATATGGTGTTTTCTTGTGTGTAAATTACAAAAGGTTTCCTTCTTCAAGATATATACTTTCCTGCTATCTTTCAGGAAAAAAAATTCTATATAAAAATTTATAGTACTGTGGAGTGAATAGTGCCTCTAGTGTCGTGTGGTACACACCTGTACGACTTTATGCAGTGGCACTCAGTTCTGACACATTCTAAAGGCAGAATAGACAGTTGCTATAATTATCCATCACTGAAGCCACAGGACAATGATAGGAGGTTATGAACTTGGAATTTCAGATGAGTGAATGTACAGGAGAAAAGATTCTTATTAGGGCACAGTACACCCTCACTCCTACACTAACCTGATCAACTTTCTACTTTTTTAAGTAGTAAATGACCTAGTTAAACCATGTTTGTTTTTTTGGAAATTAGAAGAATATGTTCAACTTTCGCCTATTACTTTCTTTAACCTCCAGGAAACTGTGAGGTGGCTTCTTAGTGATGAACACTGTAATCATGGCCTGTCCCAGGGAATGGGTCTGGCAGCATCTCTGATGCCATAGCTCATTTTCAGTGTTTCCCTTAGACTTTTGTCCCTAATAGTCCTACTTTGCATCATGTCTGCTTTGTAAACTGCTTCAGATAGTTTTGATTTGGAGAAAATGGAATATGAATCCAAAATAAAACCTTCATAAATACAAATTATATTTGAAATGGAAAATGGGTGAAGCTTCACATTTTCTGGAATTGCTGAGCAGAACACTATGAGTTGTAGGACTGTGCTGAGAAGAATGCTAATGAGGTGTGAGGACTCAAACTTTATTCCATGTTACTCCTGTATTTCTGAAGTTAGGATTCAAGGACGGAAGTGTTTCCCACTAAATATTATGAAATTAATGACATTATCTTTGATATGATTATTTATGTGCTTTGCAACTGCACCGACTAAAGGAACAACTGTTAACAACACAAAATGCAGGGGAGCATTTACTTTTTATTGATTTTTAGATGCATTTAGAAAGTTGATAATTAAATTAGCCATTTTCTTAGCATTAACTTTAGGTACAGTAATGTACCTCTATACATAAATCATTATTATTTTTATTCACATTGCTTTTTATCAGTTAGATATCACCTACTGAAAGTAATTTTGACTAATTCCAATGATTAATTCATTGTTTCACATTTTACCACGAAGTCTTTAATACCTTCAGATTTCTTCATAGTCTGTAACTAATGAGTTAGTCATTAATCAATTTGGTCTTAATGGCACTGATATGGCTATAATTATATACAATAATTATGTTAGTGAATCAACTAGAAGTGTATTTTTTAGCACAGAGTATAGCACTACAAACTGTCTATTTTACTATACATATGACATGTTTTCAATCTAATCAAACAGTGTTAAAACTATTATTTATAAACAATTACTATGTAGCAAGGAAATTTACATACATTTTTGCTTATTTAATCCTAACACCATCCCCATGAGGTAGAGATCATTACTTTCCTCAATTTATGGATGAGGTAACCAAGGCAAGAAATGAACAAGTAGCTCCGCTAAACTAGTAAGTGACAAGAGCCAGGATTCCAAATCCAGCCTTTACCAATGAATTCTCTGCTCCTAACATCACATTGTGTTGCCCAGTAGGTAACATGCCACTAACGTGGGAAACCATCCA
This sequence comes from Lagenorhynchus albirostris, assembly GCF_949774975.1. Lineage (NCBI taxonomy): Eukaryota > Metazoa > Chordata > Mammalia > Artiodactyla > Delphinidae > Lagenorhynchus > Lagenorhynchus albirostris. The sequence continues at coordinate 31,629,851 of NC_083103.1, forward strand.
CAATCTTACGTAAGTGGTGCCAGAAGCTTTGGGACATCACGGCTTTTCTGTCTTCCATGGCAGAGAGCTGTTTCACATTAATATTATCGTCGTATCTCTATATATGAGAAAAAGTGTTAAGGACAAAATTAACCCAAGCCCTCTCTCTTTAACCAAATTAGGTAACTTAGTCTCAAGTCAGAATAATAATGGATGAGAGTAGGGACAAGGCTTAGGGTCTGATTTAAACTGTAGCACTTCACAGGGATAACTCAATTTTTATGTTCCTTCACCCATGCCTCCACCCACTGGCAATAAAGCGAGGTGCCTGAACCTCAGGAAGGGGAGGTGGAGAAAAGAGAGAACATGTGTAGATTTTAGAAGCTCCACAAGTGACCAAGATGCAGACTTTTGACAGGCCAATTGAGTGCCACTATTTATATTCTTCTTTGCTCAGTCGTATAATAAAAGGCAGAACCAAAGTAGAATAAGGTTGACATAGCAACAGTCTTCAAGGAGTGCACTGACTGTTCTGTCTCTGGAGTTACTAGAATGTTGATGCCGTTGATGGGCAGTAATTTAAATATATATCTTTCAAATACAGAAGAGATTGTTTAACCTGACATTATTTAGAATCATCATAAAGGACCATGAGAATAGCTGAATCCACATTTTAGAACCTCAGTCAATGAAACATGTATTTTATATATACTCCTCACGAGAGAACTGATATAAGATGCTTCTTCACAATGGAATTGGTGAAACTCATACAGGAATATGGCAAAGACAAATAGCTAGGAGGTGATAGCATCCAGATTCTTTCGTCTAAAACTTGTCCTAATTCTAAGTCATCCATTAACCTCCTGATTCTTGCATCACTTTGCTTTTAAGTGGCTGTTTTTTGTACTAGACATTCAACTCATTATCAAGACATGTTAATCTCTTTGTCTAGAATAGCTCATTAGGTGTGTTCTTGTTCTACGTACTCTAGCTCGTATGAGATATTGTACAGCTTTGTGTAAGTCTGAAACTTAGGAGAGTTTTCTCAAAAAAGGTCCACAGGATATGCCTGAAGTTCCACATCTGTGGTTCCCCAAAGTCAGAGTTGTAATAAAGGAAAACTTTTAGCAGGGATTTATAAGTACCTTAAATTGCAAAGAAACAACTTATTCTACTACTTTATGTATTATAGGTACACTCCCTCTTCTCTGCTGCAGCTACCCATGATTTGGTTGTACAATCATTTCTTGTACGTTCGTACACACAGTAATAATTGCAAATCGACACAATGGTCTCGGTTATTATACTGTCTCTGATTTACTTTCAAACACTTTAGTATAAGCACTGTGATGTATATGTGTGTGTTAGTTCCAATCTGTTCTTCAGGGCAGTTAGTATCTGAAGCTGTTTAATCAGTCATATATTCTCTAAGATGAAATAGTTAAAGTGCTTCAATAGGACTATATGATCCTCACTTGACTATTCTTTAATTACTAAGTGACATTAGAAATAATGTTTTCTTAGGGAAAATGCTGGTAGTCAAGATATGTGGATTATCTTGCCCTAGTAAAACTCTGACATCCTTAACTGCCTTACTATCAGAGTACAACTCCAAGCTTTGGGCTCAGATTTGGTCCCAGGTCCCTATACCTAAGAGATGATTCTTCCCTGATTGGACCAGAAAATTTGCTAAACTTGCCAGTGTAATATCATTACATCTACCTAAGAGGAACCTTTCAACAGACTTTTCGATTTCTGTGAGAACAAGAACTGAGACTTCACCTCTTATACAGGAAGAGGATGTGGAACTCTTGTGTATATATCTGTGTATGTATGTGTACCCTCTTGCTGTTAAATGTCTCCGTGTGCAACAAAATTCAGGCAGAGGTTTAAATCTCATCAAAACATACCACATGGTAGTGATGCTGTGGGGATAGAAAAATGAGAAGTCACTAATCTCTATCAAAAAGAACCCAACAGTTCAGTTCACACCAGTAACAGAAAGGAAGTGCAGTATCTGGATGTTCTGTGATTCTTTCAACACATCTAGCAATTTTATTTGGGTGTTGAAAATCTTAACCCTCTTTTAACAGAAGTTGAAGTGATGAAAATATTAGATATATTCTCAAGCTGTCAACATTCTCACATTCAGATTTACCCCCTCCTTCCCATGGTGGCTTTCTAATTCCTCTCCTTCCTTTCCCTGTCTGATGGGAATTTTCCTTCTACCAACTTCTACCGTCTTCTCTACACTATTCTTTATAGTAAAATTCTATCATTTAAACGCTCTTGATAAAGAACTTTTGAAATTTAGGAAATAACTTGACTCATTCAATAATACTTTAATTTCAGGACTATCATATTTTTAATGATCTCTTTCATCTTGAAAGTAACTTTTTAAACTTAAATTCCTTATTTATTCATGCAATATTGCATTAATAATTTAGAACCAAAGGCTATGTAGTATTTTGTCTGAAACGAGGATGATCCTATAGAATGAAGAATCAAAAATGAAAAAGATATTAATATATTTTCAAAAGTGTTTTAAAATTAACCATTTCATGACTTGTATATGCTGTTTGCCCAGCAGATAGTCAACTGTCATTTCTTTATTTATCAATATCTACTGAAAAACGTCCATATGCCAAACCTTATTCACCTGGATTTAAAATGCCTTATGGGTAAACATGATAGTTACAGGCAACTCATATATATATTTATATATATATGTATATATATATAATATATATATTATATATTTAATCTTAAATCATAGAATATTATTGTTCTTATATTTCTTCTTTTTTAAAAATTTTTATTTTATTTATTTTATTATAGAGTAGGTTCTCATTAGTTACCCATTTTATACATATTAGTGCATACATGTCAATCCCAATCTCCCAATTCATCCCACCACCACCACCCGCCACCGCTTTCCCCACTAAGTGTCCATACATTTGTTCTCTACATCTCTGTCTCAATTTCTGCCCTGCAAACCAGTTGATCTGTACCATTTTTCTAGGTTCCACATATATGTGTTAATATACGATATTTGTTTTTCTCTCTGACTTACTTCACTCTGTATGACAGTCTCTAGATCCATCCACGTCTCTACAGATGACCCAATTTCATTCCCTTTTCTGGCTGAGTAATATTCCATTGTATATATGTGCCACATCTTCTTTACCCATTCTTCTGTCAATGGGCATTTAGGTTGCTTCCATGTCCTGGCTATTGTAAATGATGCTGCAATGAACATTGGGGTGCATGTGTCTTTTTAAATTAGGGTTTTCTCTGGCTATATGCCCATTAGTGGGATTGCTGGGTCATATGGTAATTCTATTTTTAGTTTTTCTAAGGAACCTCCATACTGTTCTCCATAGTGGCTGTATCAATTTACATTCCCACCAACAGTGCAAGAGGGTTCCCTTTTCTCCACACCCTCTCCAGCATTTGTTGTTTGTAGATTTTCTGATGATGCCCATTCTAACTGTTGTGAGGTGATACCTCATTGTAGGTTGGATTTGCATTTCTCTAATAATTAGTGATGTTGAGCAGCTTTTTATGTGCTTCTTGGCCATCAGTATATCTTCTTTGGAGAAATGTCTATTTAGGTCTTCTGCCCATTTTTGGACTGGGTTGTTTGTTTTTTTAATATTGTGCTGCATGAGCTGTTTATATATTTTGGAGATTAATCCTTTGTTGATTCGTTGGCAAATATTTTCAACCATTCTTTTTTTTTTTTTTTCTGCGGTATGTGGGCCTCTCACTGTTGTGGCCTCTCCCGTTGCGGAGCACAGGCTCCAGATGTGCAGGCTCAGCAGCCATGGCTCACAGGCTCAGCCACTCCACGGCATGTGGGATCTTCCCAGACCGGGTCACGAACCTGTGTCCCCTGCATCGGCAGCTGGACCCTCAACCACTGTGCCACCAAGGAAACCCCTCCCATTCTGAGGGTTGTCTTTTCGTCTTGTTTGTAGTTTCCTTTGCTGTGCAAAAGCTTTTAAGTTTCATAAGGTCCCATTTGTTAATTTTGTTTTTATTTCCATTACTCTAGGAGATGGATCAAAAAAGATCTTGCTGTGATATATGTCAAAGAGTGTTCTTCCTATGTTTTCCTCTGAGAGTTTTATAGTGTCCGGTCTTACATTTAGATCTCAAATCCATTTTGAGTTTATTTTTATGTATGGTGTTAGGGAGTGTTCTAAATTCATACTTTTGTATGTAGCTGTCCAGTTTTCCCAGCACCACTTATTGAAGAGACTGTTTTTTCTCCATTGTATATCCTTGCCTCCTTTGTCATAGATTAGTTGACCATAGGTACGTGGGTTTATCTCTGGGCTTTCTATCCTGTTCCATTGCTCTATGTTTCTGTTTTTGTGCCAGTACCATATTGTCTTGACTACTGTAGCTTTGTAGTATAGTCTGAAGTCAGGGAGGCTTATTCCTCCAGCTCTGTTTTTTTCCCCTCAAGACCACTTTGGCTTTTTGGGGTCTTTTGTGTCTCCATACAAATATTAAGATTTTTTGTTCTAGTTCCGTAAAAATTGCCATTGGTAATTTGATAGGGATTGCATCGAATCTCTAGATTGCTTTGGGTAGTATAGTCATTTTCAAAATATTCAGTCTTCAAATCCAAGAACATGGTGTATCTCTCCATCTGTTTGTATCATCTTTAATGTCTTTCATCAGTGTCTTATAGTTTCCGCATACAGGTCTTTTGTCTCCCTAGGTAGGTTTATTCCTACGTATTTTATTCTTTTTGTTGCAATGGTGAAAGGGATTGTATCCTTAATTTCTCTTTCAGAGTTTTCATCATTACTGTATAGGAATGCAAGAGATTTCTGTGCATTACTTTTGTATCCTGCAACTTAGCAAATTCATTATCTCTGGTAGTTTTCTGGTGGCATCTTTAGGATTCTCTATGTATAGTATCATGTCATCTGCAGACAGTGACAGTTTTACTTCTTCTTTTCCAATTTGTATTCCTTTTATTTTTTTTTCTTCTCTGATAGTCATGGCTAGGACTTCCAAAACTATGTTGAATAATAGTGGTGAGAGTGGACATCCTTTTTTCTGATCTTAGAGGATATGCTTTCAGTTTATCACTACTGAGAATGATGTTTGCTGTGGGTTTGTTGTATATGGTCTTTATTATGTTCAGGTAGGTTCCCTCTCTGCCCACTTTCTGGAGAGCTTTTATAATAAATGGGTGTTGAATTTAGTCAAAAGCTTTTTCTGCATCTATTGAGATGATCATATGGTTTTTATTCTTCAGTTGGTTAATATGGTGTATCACATTTATTGACTTGCATATATTGAAGAATCCCTGCATCCCTGGGATAAATCCCACTTGATCATGGTGTATGATCCTTTTAATGTGTTGTTGGATTCTGTTTGCTAGTATTTTGCTGGGGATTTTTGCATCTATATTCATCAGTGATATTGGTCTGTCGTTTTCTTTTTTTGTAGTATCTTTGTCTGGTTTTGGTATCAGGGTGAAGGTGGCCTTGTAAAATGATTTTGGGAGTGTTCCTTCCTCTGCAATTTTTTGGAAGAGTTTGAGAAGGATGGGTGTTAGCTCTTCTCTAAATGTATGATAGAATTCACCTGTGAAGGCATTTGCTCCTGGACTTCTGTTTGTTGGAAGATTTTTAATCACATGGTTCAGTCTTGGAAGGTTATACCTTTCTAAGGATTTGTCCATTTCTTCCAGGTTGTCCATTTTATTGGCATAGAGTTGCTTGTAGTAGTCTGTTAGGATGCTTTATAGTTCTGTGGTGTCTGTTGTAACTTCTTTTTCATTTCTCATTTTATTGATTTGAGTCCTCTCCCTCATTTTCTTGATGAGTCTGGCTAATGGTTTATCAATTTTGTTTATCTTCTCAAAGAACCAGCTTTTAGTTTTATTGATCTTTGTTATTGCTTTCTTTGTTTCTATTTCATTTATTTCTGCTCTGATTATGATTTCTTTCCTTTTGCTAACATTGGGTTTTGTTTGTTCTTCTTTCTCTAGTTCCTTTAGGTGTAGGGTTAGATTTTTTATTTGAGATGTTTGCTGTTTCTTGAGGTAGGATTGTATTGCTATAAACTTCCCTCCTAGAACTGCTTTTGCTGCATCCCATAGATTTTGGATCATCATGTTTTCATTGTCATTTGTCTCTAGGTATTTTTTGATTTCCTCAGTGATCTCTTGGTTATTTAGTAAGTATTGTTTAGCCTCCATGTGTTTTTGTTTCTTATGTTTTTTTCCCTGTAATTGATTTCTAATCTCATAGCATTGCAGTCATAAAAGATGCTTGATATGATTTCAGTTTTCTCACATTTACTGAGGCTTAATTTATGACCCAAGATGTGATCTATCCTGGAGAATGTTCTATGTGCACTTGAGAAGAAAGTGTAATCTGCTGTTTTTGGATGGAATGTCCTATAAATATCAATTAAATCTATCAAGACTATTGTGTCATTTAAAGTTTGTGTTTCCATATTAATTTTCTGTTTGGATGATCTGTCCATTGGTGTAAGTGAGGTGTTATAACCCCACTATTATTGTGTTACCATCGATTTCCTCTTTTATAGCTGTTAGCAGTTGCCTTATGTATTTAGGTGCTCCTATTTTGGGTACATATATATTTATAATTGTTACATAGTCTACTTGGATTGATCCCTTGATCATTATGTAGTGTCCTTCCTTGTCTCTTGTAACATTCTTTATTTTAAAGTCTATTATATCTGATATGAGTATTGCTACTCCAGCTTTCTTTTGATTTCCATTTGCATGGAATATCTTTTTCCATCCCCTCACTTTCATTCTGTATGTGTCCCTAGGTTTGAAGTGGGTCTCTTGTAGACAGCATATATATGGGTCTTGTGTTTGTATCCATTCAGCGAGCTTGTGTCTTTTGGTTGGAGCATTTAATCCATTCACATTTAAGGTAATTATTGATATGTATGTTCCTATGACCATTTTTTAAATTATTTTGGGTTTGTTTTTGTAGGTCCTTTTCTTCTCTTGTGTTTCCCACTTAGAGAAGTTCCTTTAGCATTTGTTGTAGAGCTGGTTTGGTGGTGCTGAATTCTCTTAGCTTTCGCTTGTTTGTAAAGCTTTTGATTTCTCCATGGAATCTGAATGAGATCCTTGCCAGGTAGAGTGATCTTTGTTGTAGGGTCTTTCCTTTCATCACTTTAAATATGTCATGCCACTCCCTTCTGGCTTGTAGAGTTTCTGCCGAGAAATCAGCTGTTAACCTTATGGGAGTTCCCTTGTATGTTATTTGTCGTTTTTACCTTGCTGCTTTCAATAATTTTTCTTTGTCTTTAATTTTTGCCAGTTTGATTACTTTGTGTCTTGGTGTGTTTCTCCTTGGGTTTATCCTGTATGGGACTCTCTGCGCTTCCTGGACTTGGGTGGCTATTTTCTTTCCCATGTTAGGGAAGTTTTTGACTATAATCCCTTCAGATATTTTCTTGAGTACTTTCTTTCTCTCTTCTCCTTCTGGGACCCCTATAATGTGAATGTTGTTGCGTTTAATGTTGTCTCAGAAGTCTCATAGGCTGTCTTCATTTCTTTTCTTTTTTTTTTTCTTTATTCTGTTCCACAGCAGTGAATTCCACCCTTCTCTCTTCCAGGTCACTTATCCATTCTTCTGCCTCAGTTATTCTGCTATTGATTCCTTCTAGTATATTTTTCATTTGAGTTATTGTATTGTTCATCTCTGTTTGTTTGTTCTTTAATTCTTCTAAGTCTTTGTTAAACATTTCTTGCATCTTCTCGATCTTTGCCTCCATTCTTTTTCTGAGGTCCTGGATAATTTCACTATCATTATTCTGAATTCTTTTTCTGGAAAGTTGCCTATCTCCACTTCATTTCGTTGTTTTTCTGGGGTTTTATCTTGTTCCTTCATCTGGTATGTAGTCCTCTGCCTTTTCATCTCATCTATTTTTCTGTGAATGTGGTTTTAGTTCCACAGGCTGCAGGATTGTAGTTCTTCTTGCTTCTGCTGTCTGCCCACTGGTGGATGAGGCTATCTAATAGGCTTGTGCATGTTTCCTGATGGGAGGGACTGGTGGTGGGTAGAGCTGGCTGTTGCTCTGGTGGGCAGAGTTCAGTAAAACTTTAATCTGCTTCTCTGCTCATGGGTGGGGCTGGGTTCCCTCCCTGTTGGTTGTTTGGCCTGAGGCGACCCAACACTGGAGCCTGTGCAGGCACTTTGGTGGGGCTAGTGGCAGACTCTGGGAGGGCTCATGCCAAGGAGTGCTTCACAGAACTTCTGCTGCCAGTGTCCTTGTCCTCACGGTGAAACACATCCACTGCCGCCTCTGCAGGAGACCCTCCAACACTAGCAGGTAGGTCTGTTTCAGTCTCCTATGGGATCACTGCTCCTTCCCCTGGGTCCCGATGCACACACTACTTTGTGTGTGCCCTCCAAGAGTGGAGTCTCTGTTTCTCCTAGTCCTGTCAAAGTCGTGCAATCAAATCCCTCTAGCCTTCAATGTCTGATTGTCTAGGGATTTCTCCTCCCATTGCCAGAGCCCCAGGTTGGGAAGCCTGACGTGGTGCTCAGAACCTTCACTCCAGTGGGTGGGCTTCTGTGGTATAAGTGTTCTCTGGTTTGTGAGTCACCCACCCAGCAGTTACGGGATTTTATTTTATTGTGATTGCGCCCCTCCTACCATCTCATTGTGTCTTCTCCTTTGTCTTTGGATATCGGGTATCTTTTTTGGTGAGTTCCAGTGTCTTCCTGTCGGTGATTGTTCAGCAGTTAGTTGTGATTATAGCTCTCTCTCAAGAGGGAGTGAGGGCATGTCCTTCTACTCCACCGCCTTCCCCATATCTTCTTACATATCTTCAAATATATCTTACCAAATTGTTTTAATAACCCCGTAATGTTACTGATTCTGTTTTGTCCTGAAACTGTTCTCCACAGATCAGCCAGAGGAAACATTAATATTTGTACAACTTATCATGTCATTTTTTTTTCTTACAAACCTTCAACAGTTTTCATTACAAATATAATTGACTGACATTTCTACCATGGCCGAAAAGATCCAACATGCACCGGGTCTGATTTATATCTATATTTTAATTTGAGTGATCGATACATAACACCACTTTTTTTCTTCAGCTGAGATTCAAAACAATTTGGAGAGAGACTAGGTAAATACAAAAGAAATTACAGTATCACCTTTATTATTGCTAATGCCTAGATTTTCATGGATGGCTTGGATCTGTTAGCCAAGTGAGTTTACAAATATTTTTATTCCAAAATTAGGCTTAACCACTTCATAATGTGCCGTTATATAATGGCAGATCAAACACATTGAAAGCTGTCTTGTGAAATTTGTAGCATGGAGGAGCATAGGAAATGGTGCACTTCTTCAGAACAATCTTCAGAGAAAAAGAGAAAGGAAGGAGTTGGTTCACATCTGTTCCTTTGTCCTTTTGCAATGCAAGAGTATAATTATTCCATAATTCCACTATTATTCCACTATATGACTGTCTACTTTCTTTACTGCTCCAATGACCTTCTTTAAATTCCTTGAACACATCCTTTTCCTTTCTAGACCATGACTCAACAGGCTGTTCTCTCTGCCTTCTTTATCTAGTCATCTCCTATTCATCCTTCATATCTCAACAGGCCTCCCATTCATGTCATGTTTATGTTATGAATGCCATATACTTTCTTAACACACTGTATCTTTTCCTTCTGTAACTTATCATAGTTTGAATTTTTGTACTTGCGTAGCTATTTAATTACAATATGTGTATTTTCCAATACATTCTAGGTTTTTTATGATCAAGGATAGTGACATTTGCTGTATATTTTACTGCAGAACCTATCAGAGCTTGGCAGAGTAACTAGACCAAGTGTTCAATAAATATTTGTTGAATAGAGTAAGAACTAAATTAATACTCCTGTATTAATTTGCGTTTGTTTAACTACTTGCAAAGTTTTCAGATTGATATTATACTAAACACTCTGGAAATATTAACTGGTTTCTTTTAAGTAGATTTTTGATTTAGATATGCTAATAATAAATGAGACTAGTGTCTTTCAGACCCTTTGATCTCTGGGGCATATGGTTGGAGTGTATCGTAATTGCAAGCTAGCTACTTCAAGGTTCAATAACTCAATCAATGCTGTTATTTCTTCACATTTAAAAAGCTCCAAGAGTGTCCTTTCAGATTTTCTGTCTCCATTTACTATCCTCTCCAACATATCTTTTAACTCATTCTCAGATTAATTATAAGGGTCTTTTTTAAAATTTTTATTTTATATTGGTCTGTAATTGATTTATAATGTTGTGTTAGTTTCAGGTGTACAGCAAAGTGATTCAGTTATACATATACATATCTCTTCTTTTACAAGTTCTTTTCATGTTTAGGTTATTACAGAATACTGAGCAGAGTTCCCTGTGCTGTACAGTAAGTCTCTGTTTGTTATATATTTTAACTATAGTCGTGTGTATATGTCAATCCCAAACTCCAATTTATTCCTACTCCCTCCCCTCCACTTTTCTCCTTTGGTAAACGTAAGTTTGTTTTCTAAGTCTGTGAGTCTGTTTCTGTTTTGTAAATAAGTTCATTTGTATCATTTTTTTTGAGATTCTGCATATAAGCAATATCATATCAGATTTGTCTTTCTCTGTCTGACTTACTTCACTTAGTATGATAATCTTTAATCCCTTCCATGTTGCTGCAAATGAGATTGTTTCATTCTTTTTAATGGCTGAGTAATATTGCATTGTATATATGTACTACATCTTCTTTATCCATTCATCTGTCGATGGACATTTAGGTTTCTTCCATGTTCTGGCTATTGTAAACAGTGCTGCAATGAACATTGGGATGAATGTAACCTTTCAAACCATGTTTTTCTCTGGATATATCCCCAGGAATGGGATTGCTGGATCATACGGTGGCTCTGTTTTTAGTTTTTTAAGGAACCTCCATGCTGTTCTTCATAGTGGCTGTATCAATTTACATTCCCACCTACAGTGCAGGAGTGTTGCCTTTTCTCCATACCCTCTCCAGCATTTATTGTTTGTAGACTTTTTGGTGATGGACATTCTGACTGGTGTGAGGTGATATCTCATTGTAGGTTTGATTTGCATTTCTCTAATAATTAGTGATGTTGAGCAGTTTTTCGTGTGCCTCTTGGCCATCTGTATGTCTTCTTTGTAGAAATGTCTGTTTAGGTCTTCTGCCCATTTTTTGATTGGGTTGTTGTTTTTTTTTTTTTCTTTTTAATTGAGCTACATGAGCTATTTGTAAATTTTGGAGATTAATCCCTTGTCAGTCATATCGTTTGCAAATATTTTCTCCCATTCTGTGGGTTGTCTTTTTTTTTTTTTTGCGGTACACGGGCCTCTTACCGTTGTGGCCTCTCCCGTTGCGGAGCACAGGCTCTGGATGCACAGGCTCAGCGGCCATGGCTCACAGGCCCAGCTGCTCCACGGCATGTAGGATCTTCCCGGACTGGGGCAGGAACCTGTGTCCCCTGCATCAGCAGGCAGACTCTCAACCACTGCGCCACCAGGGAAGCCCTGTGGGTTGTCTTTTAATAACAGCATTGACAGCACCAAAAGATAATAACAATGCTATAAACATGTTGAAAGCCTATATATTAGTTTTAAAAAATACTTTCAAATCCTGAATTTTATTTCATCCTCACCGAAATCATAGGAGGTAAGTAATATACCTGGCTTAATGTAGAGTTAAGAAAAATAAGATTTCAGAAAGTTAAGTAGTTAAATGAAGATGATACAGCTAATAAGTGATGGCTCTGTGTTTCAGGTTCATACCTATCATATTAAAATTAATTGATATTTCCACAATGGTAATGGACAGATTGAATATCCACTCAGAAATTAGCCTGTAGTCCCAAACTGAATTGTGAATGATCTTCTTTGAAGCATTCAGTGACCATCTCATTTCAGTCCACCACAACACACCCGACTACAACCACATATTTTGGCCTCAGTCTATTTTGTCAACATCATCAGCACCCATCTTTAAATTTTAACATGAATATATTTATTTCTCTTTCCTTAAACTGTCCCCTACAGTACTGATTGTTTTTCTCTGTCATAACATCCATTTAGCCAGGGAGGATAATTCAACAGTTGCTGTATCCCACTGCCTGCCTTTAGCTCTCTCTCTCTCTCAGATATACAGGTGGATGCACATGCACTTGCAAATTTCTTGTCTTAAACGAAGAGCAACTTTTATATTCATTTGAAGCCTCTTCTCCTAGTGACTTCTCAGACTTTTACTTGTTTATATTATTTTTTCTATATTCATCACATGTAACAATATAAAAATCCAGTTCCTGCTATCAAAGGTGTTATACTTTTGTTAAAGAGAAAAGACAGGCATGTACAGATAATTAAACAATGCAAGGAATAACCAAAGAGTGGTAGAAATAATAAGAGATAGAGTTAGAATAGTTAAGAATAGTGATAGTGATAATAATAATGGTGACCCCTAAGATATATTGAGCAGTTAGTAAACAGGATACACACTGTCCAATATGCTTTGCATAAAAGTCTCATAAAACCTTATCAGAAAGCTTCTGAGGGTCAACATTTCAGGTGAGACAAGAGAAGTTGAGTAACTTGCTCACATCACACAGCTAGTGATAAATGAAGTCAAGATTTCAGTACAGATCTGTCTGACTCCTGAGGTTATTGCATGAGTTAGAACAAAGGAAACTCTGAGCCAATTTTTTTTTTTTTTTTTTTTTTGCCATACACGGGCCTCTCACTGTTGTGGCCTCTCCCGTTGTGGAGCCCAGGCTTCGGATGCACAGACTTGGTGGCCGTGGCTCACGGGTGCAGCTGCTCCGCGGCATGTGGGATCTTCCCGGACCGGAGCATGAACCCGTGTCCCCTGCATCGGCAGGCGGACTCTCAACCACTGCACCACCAGGGAAGCCCTCTGAGCCAATTTTTAAATCACATTGTTTCTGCTGCAAACTACCCTGCAGGAGGTAGAACCTGAGATGACCCTGAAGGTCATTTAAATTTTAGATTGATGGAGAGAAAAAGGGAGAGAAAAAAGAAATAAATCTAATGCAGCATTAGGGAAGGAAATATATTACCTCTGTATCTTAGTAGTTATCAGTCTTACCTTGGCAAGTATTTTCAGAGATTGTTGAAAATGTGAGAAGAGAATTTGACTTTAAATATTTGCGTAATATTCACTGTTGCTAATCATGATTTGAAATGAGGACAGAATGGATTTGAAAGATATTAGGCTCTTCAGGTTGATTCAGAACATACCATCTAGAAAAGCTTCAGGAGAAGTGAAAGAATCTGGAAACATTCCTTTCTTTATCACTCATTGAATAAATGCAAAAAGATAAATAAATGTTTTCAGTTTCGTGTAACACAGGAAGCCTCATATTTAGTACTGAAAGATTGATCCTTCTTTCAGGACAGATGCATTTCCACACCTCATGTATAATCCCATCCAATGCAGATAAAAATGTTTGTGGCAAACACTAAAAACAAGTCAGATTACTGAATAATATCATGACTTGTTCACAAAATACTATTGCAATAAGTGTCAAGACATAAGTAATAAAACAGCTTGTGAAAGACAAGAAATGATAAAGCTTTAGAATCCAAACCCTGACATTCAGTATGTCAGTGATTTGTTTCCATTACTAATCCAATACAGGAGGCAGCCCAGATGGACCTCTCAGAAGGAAACCTAGCAACAATCAGCATCTGCCTCAGGTCTGTTTATAGAAGGAGATATATCACTTCTATGTCTATCTCAAAAAATAAACCTATAGAACATTCCACTCAAAAGTGGCAGAATACACTTTCTTCTCAAGTGCACACAGAACATTCTCCAGGATGGATCACATCTTGGGTCACAAATCAAGCCTTGGAAAATTTTAAAAAATTGAAATCATATCAAGCATCTTTTCTGAGCACAATGCTATGAGATTGGAAATCAATTACAGGAAAAATACTGTAAAAAACACAAATACACAGAGGCTGATCAGTGTGCTACTAAATAACCAAGAGATCATTGAAGAAATCAAAGAAGAAATAAAAAAGAAACAAATGACAATGGAAACACGACAACCCAAAACCTATGGGACACAGCAAAAGCAATTCTAAGAGGGAAGTTTATAACAATTCAATCTCACCTCAAGAAACAAGAAAAATCTCAAATAAGCAATCTAACCCTACACTAAAAACAACTAGAGAAAGATGGACAAAGAAAACCCAAAGTCAGTAGAAGGAAAGAAAGCATAAATATCAGAGCAGAAATAAATGAAATAGAAATGAAGAAAACAATAGCAAAGATCAATGAAATTAAAGCTGGTTCTTTGAGGAGATAAAATTGATAAACCCTCAGCCAGACTCATCAAGAGAAAAAGGGAGAGGATGCAAATCAATAAAATTGGAAATAAAAAAAGGAGAAATCACAACTGACACTGCAGAAATACAAAAGATTATAAGAGACTACTGCAAGCAACTACATGCCAATAAAATGGACAACCACGAAGAAATGGACAAATTCTTGGAAAGGTACAATTTTCCAAGACTGAACCAGGAAGAATTAGAAAATATAAACAAACCTATCACAAATAATGAAATTGAAACCGTAATTAAAAATCTTCCAACAGGGGCTTCCCTGGTGGTGCAGTGGTTGAGAGTCCGCCTGCCGATGCAGGGGACACGGGTTTGTGCCCCGGTCCAGGAAGATCCCACATGCCACGGAGCGGCTAGGCCCGTGAGCCATGGCTGCTGAGCCTGCGTGTCTGGAGCCTGTGCTCCACAATGGGAGAGGCCACAACAGTGAAAGGCCCGCGTACTGCAAAAAAAAAAAAAAAAAAAAAAAAATCTTCCAACAAACAAAAGTCCAGGACCAGATGGCTTCACAGGCGAATTCTATCAAACATTTAGAGAAGAGCTAACACCGATCCTTCCCAAAGTCTTCTAAAAAATTGCAGAGGAAGGAACACTTCCAAATTTATTCTACGAAGCCACCATCACCCTGATACCAAAACCAGAAAAAGATATCACAAAAAAAGAAAATTATAGACCAATGTCACTGATCAACACAGATGCAAAAATCCTGAACAAAATACTGGCAAACAGAATCCAACAACACATTAAAAGGATTATACACCATGATCAAGTGGGATTTATCTCAGGGATGCAAGGATTCATCAATATATGCAAATCAATCAATGTGACACATAATTTTAATAAATTAAGGAATAAAAACCGTATGATCATCTCAATAGATGCAGAAGAAGCTTTTGACAAAATTCAACACCATTTATGATAAAAACTCTGCAGAAAATGGGCATAGAAAGAACCTACCTCAACATAATAAAGGCCACATATGACAAACCCACAGCAAGCATCATACTCAATGGTGAAAAAACTGAAAGCATTTCCACTTAGATCAGGAACAAGACAAGGATGTCCACTCTTGCCACTGCTATTCAACATAGTTTTGGAAGCCCTAGCCATGGCAATCAGAGAAGAAAAATAAATGAAAGGAATACAAATTGGAAAAGAAGTAAAATTGCCATTGTTTGCAGATGACATGATACTGTATATAGATAATCCTAAATATGCCTCCAGAAAACTACTAGAACTAATCAATGAATTTGGTAAGGTTGCAGGATACAAAATTAACACACAGAGATCTCTGGCATTCCTATACACCAACAATGAAAAAACAGAAAGAGAAATTAAGGAAACAATCCCGTTTACCATCGCAACAAAAAGAATAAAATACCTAGGAATAAAGCTGCCTAAGGAGGTGAAAGACTTGTACTCAGAAAACTATAAAACCCTGATGAAAGAAATCAAAGATGACATAAACAGATGGAGAAATATACCACGTTCTTGGATTGGAAGAATCAATATTGTGAAGCTGACTATACTACCCAAAGCAATCTACAGATTCAATGCAATCCCTGTCAAGCTACCAATAGCATTCTTCACAAAATTAGAACAAAAAATTTTACAATTTGTATGGAAACACAAAAGACCCCGAATAACCAAAGCAAGCTTGAGAAAGAAAAACGGAGCTGGAGGAATCAGGCTCCCAGACTTCAAATTATACCACAAAGCTACAGTAATCAAGACAGTATGGTACGGGCACAAAAACAGAAATATAGATCAATGATACAGGACAGAATGCCCAGAGATAAACCTGTGCACATATGGTCACCTAATTTATGACAAAGGAGGCAAGGACATACAGTGGAGAAAAGACTGTCTCTTTAATAAGTGGTGCTTGGAAAACTGGGCAGCTACATGTAAAAGAATGAAATGAGAACACTCCCTAACACCGTACACAAAAATAAACTCAAAATGGATTAAAGACCTAAATTTAAGGCCAGACACTATAAAACTCTTAGAGGAAAACATAGGAAAAACACGCTTTGACATAAACCACAGCAAGATATTTTTTGACCCACCTCCTAGAATAATGGAAATAAAATAAAAAATTAAAAAATGGGACTTAACGAAACTTAAAAGCTTTTGCACAGCAAAGGTAACCATAAACAAGACAAAAAGACAACCCTCAGAATGGGAGACAATATTTGCAAATGAAAGAACCGACAAAGGATTAATCTCCAAAATATACAAACAGCTCATGGAGCTCAATATCAAAAAAAAAACAAACAATCCAATTAAAAATTAGGCAGAAGACCTAAATAGACATTTCACCAAAGAAGACATACAGATAGCCAAGAGGCACATGATAAGATGCTCAACATCACTAATTAGTAGAGAAATGCAAATTAAAACTGCAATAAGGTATCACCTCACACTGGTCAGAAAGGCCATTATTAAAAAATCTAGGGCTTCCCTGGTGGCACAGTGGTTGAGAGTCCGCCTGCCGATGCAGGGGACACAGGTTTGTGCCCTGGTCTGGGAGGATCCCATGTGCCATGGAGCGGCTAGGCCTGTGAGCCATGGCTGCTGAGCCTGTGTGTCCAGAGCCTGTGCTCCTCAATGGGAGAGGCCGCAACAGTGGGAGGCCCGCGTACAGCAAAAAAATAAAAATTCAAAAATCTAGAAACAATAAATGCTGGAAAGGGTTTGGTGTAAAGGGAACCCTCCTGCACTGTTGGTGGGAGTGTAAATTGATACAGCCACTATGGAAAACAGTATGGAGGTTCCTTAAAAAACTAAACATAGAATTACCATATGACCCAGCAATCCCACTACTGGGCATATACCCTGAGAAAACCATAATTCAGAAAGAAACATGTACCACAATGTTCATTGCAGCACTATTTACAATAGCCAGGACATGGAAGCAACCTAAGTGTCCATCGACAGATGAATGGATAAAGAAGATGTGGCACATATATACAATGGAATATTACTCAGCCATAAAAAGAAATGAAATTCAGTTATTTGTAGTGAAGTGGATGGACCCAGAGTCTGTCATACAAAGTGAAGTAAGTCAGAAAGAGAAAAACAAATAATGTACGCTAACACATATATATGGAATCTAAAAAAAAAAAAAAAGGTTCTAATGAACCTAGTTGCAGGGCAGGAATAAAGATGTAGACATAGAGAACGGACTTGAGGACATGGGGTTGGGGGTGGGGGGAAGCTGGAGCGAAGTGAGAGGAGCATCAACATATATACACTACCAAATGTAAAATAGATAGCTAGTGGGGAGCAGCAGCATAGCACAGGGAGATCAGCTCGGTGCTTTGCAATGACCTAGATGGGTGGGATAGTGAGGGTGGGAGGGAAGCTCAAGAGGGAGGGGATATGGGGACATATGTATGCATATGGCTGATTCACTTTAGTGTACAACAGAAACTAAAGCAATATTGTGAAGCAATTATACTCTAATAAAGATCTTAAAAAAAAAAGAAGCCCCTTAAAATCAAAAAGTAAAATAAAATAAAATAAACCTATTTTCATGGTGGCTTCTTGGCATTACCAAAGATGGAGACCTTAAAAAAAGAAAAAGATAGTTTGGCAAAACCAAATACTATGTTGCTGTGTTTTTGGGTTTGGGTTTTCATAAAGAAAAGGAAAAACTGAAGTTGTTCTCTAAAACAAGTCACAGTATGCATTCTTTTTTTATATATATATGTATGTATTTATTTGGCTGCGCCGGGTCTTAGTTGCAGCAGTCGGAATCTTCATTGCTGTATGTGGGATCTTTAGTTACAGCATGAGGGATCTTTAGTTTTGCATGTGCACATACACATACCTTCACATCTGGGGTTCCTACAGGGAGGTAACTGTCTTAGTCATCTTTGTAATATGGCACAATGTTGCTCCACAATGGTACACATGTTCTAAGTACTCACTAAACATGAAATGAATTAAATTATTTTCCCTGTGAAGAATGAAGACCCATACAGAGAAAAATTGGTGGTCACATCTACAGGCCTAGATGTCTCAAATTCTTCTACAGAAGAGAAAACATGGAACAGTTGCAATGGTCTTCATCTAGTCCAGCCAAATAACTGTGTGTTGCCATACTGCTATTTAAGCTTTAAGATGACCTGTGGCTAATGATGTTTGAAGATAGTCTCCTTATCTTTATGTTGCAGAATCTTATCTTGTCTGTGTACTTATAGCCATGCCCTTTGTTTTCAGTTAACAATAAGGAATTAGTTTGTTGCACCACGATACCATGCAGCTTCTTTGATTTTCTATCCTTATTTGATCTCCATTCAAGATGTGGAGGTTCAGTACTCTCACAGTAGCCCTCGGTGACCGACCTTAAAAAAACAGGAGCCATATTGACTGACACACATGACACTTGTATTCTCTGTTTGCCAGGTATAGCCCTGACTACCTTCTAAGCACTCTGGAAATTTTCGCATTGGGGAATTCTTCCACAGCCTCATATTGACTGGGATAATATCACAATTATGTTTTTAGTAATTGTATGCACCTTAGAACTCCAGAGTTTTAAAAGTGGTTATCTCTGAGGAAATTAGATAAGGAGAAGAGATAGATAGATAAGATCAGGTGGGAAGCCTAGAACAAAAGTTCCTCTGATTTAAAATGAGAGTCAATGGCAGCATTAAAAAAATGCATTTCTGGGGAATTCCCTAGCTGTCCAACTGCCATGGACCCAGGTTTGATCCCTGGTCGGGGAACCAAGATCCCACAAGCTGTGTGGCATGGCCAAAAAAAAAAAAAGATGCATTTTTGTTCATGTTGAAGCTCTGAATAAACAGTGCTTTCCATCTTTAAAGGGTTACTCGGGAAGCTGAAACTTGCCATTGGAGAACTTTGCTTCAGTACTCATTATAAGGGAACAGAATTCTGGGATGTTTGCATTATTTTGGTGATGCTTACATCCTGCCTAGAAAAGCCTATGACTGCTAGAGGAAGTGATTAGGGATGAGACTGAACTGCATTTGTATTCATTGTCAAGCAGATTCCAGGGAGACGATAAGCATTGTTTTTACCACAAAAGACTTTTTGCGCTAAAGTGCTGTTTAACAGGTAGCTTCTACTCAGAAAATCATCATGTTGAAAAGATGTCTTCCTGTATTATGTTTGAGAAGAAAGTAGTATAGGTAGCAGTAAAGGGTATCAAAGAGAGAATGAATTACATGTCTTCTACTTATGATTTTGTGAGCTTTAGCTTCTACATGTGTAAAGCGGAGGCAATGTCTGCCATGCTTGGAGGCTCATCTCTCTCTCCGCTACCTTAATGTCTCCTCACAATCCGTTCATGACAACACAAAACTGAACTTTACTGAGTGATTATTGTGTGTAAAGAAGTCTTTTATGTGTTTTACGTGTGTTAATGTAACCAAGCAGGACCCCGTGGGGGCCTTCGCCCATATCCTCTGCTTTAGCTCCAGTATTTGATGCACATTTCCTGAGTTGTTTTGCAGATGTTAAAAAAAAAAACCCTCTCCAACAAATGGAGGATGTTAACTACTTGATGACCGTGAGCACATAGCCCCAGACCTCTTGGAGCATAAGGACTGATAATGTTAACCCCTGTGACACCACCCTGCTACCTCAGCATCAGCCAATAAGAGAATTGTGCACAAGCTGGTCACATACCCTGCAACCCCACCTCCCTTACCTGGCTTTTCAAAGTGCTTTGCTAAAACCCTTCAGGGAGTTTGGGGCTTTTAGGGCATGAGCCACCCATCTCCTTGCATGGCCTTGCAATAAACCTTTCTCTGCTCGACTCCACATTTCAGTTTGTTTGGCCTCACTTGTGTGTTGGGCACACGTCTTGTGATAACATTAACCCTTTTAAATCTTATAACATTTCTATGAGGTTCATGCTATGATAATCCACATTTGACAGATTAGTAAACCAGGGCACAGAGGGGTAGGTAATTTGCTCCCATTTATACAACTAATAAGGGGTGAGAGCTGTTCCATGAGCCCAGATTATCTGGTCCAGAACTGTAGTCTTAAAGTTTACTGTCCTGAATTCCAGTCTCTGAAACTTTGGCTTGATCTAGGTCTGCCAGAAATGTTTTTCTTGTATCCTTCCCTAAAGTAATTCCCAGTCACTTTTCAAGGTTCTCTACAGGTGTAAGCTCTTTTTAGAAATATTTCCCTGAATTCTCCCACCCCAAGCTCCTCTGTGCTACTATGGAAATCAGTGTTAACAACCTGAGTCACACTATAATTCAATTGCTTTTTCCTACTTTCTTTGTTTTTCCCACCTTGTTTGAGAACCTTAAGGGCAGAGATGTTATAATTCTCAATAAGTATTTCCTGAATGTAAATAGCAATATGTGGAGATAACATGAGATAATCTGGTAAAACTGTTTTCTGAATCATAAAGTACCATGCAAATATTACATATAATGATTATTCATTCATAAGGCACTCAGGCAGCATTCTCTATATTGAAAAGAAAATAGGAAAACTTTGAAAGGAAAATAGTACAATAATGCAATGCTAATTTATGCCTGATAAAATAGAAAACATTAACTTTACTGAATAGCAGATATTAAGTAAAGAGATTTTCTGCCAGTAAATATCATGATTTGATACCAGATGCTGATGAAGAAGAGTGACAATGCAGCCTAAATCCATTATACACTTCGTTGAATAGCAGAATAAGAAGGTGAGAGAAGGCTTGCCACATCAGTGCCTTAATATATGCTGTGAAGATAGATATCTCTGTATTCCTGGGAGAATGCACTGTGAGAATGAAGACAGGAGTGCTAAAAAGGATCACAAGGCTCTCCTTCCAAAAACAAGTGAATTAATCACTGGCATCTTTGTCTAACGTGGAAACAGTAGTGGAGAGAGTCTGGAAGTCAGCTTAGAAGAAGATATAGTTGGTTTCCAGAGTCAGAGAGTAGCTCTTCTTACTATAGATTTGGCCCCTTGAGAAGGTTGTGGTGCAGTTCCTATTCCTTCCAACTGTGGATAGTAATATCTACATCATCGGATTCTTGTGGAGATTTGAAGGTGATTATGTAGATTGAGCTGGACATCAGCACATATATAATAGGCATTTAACAAATGTCACTTTTGTCTAATCTCCAAACCGTTGTTTTCCTCATATGTGTAGCGATCTACACTAATTAGTAGGCCAGGGTATAACATAGTTTTAACATTTTGGTTTAAAGTGATTGCAAATATAGGCCTTGTTTAAATTAGAGTTTCCTTTAAAACTCTTCTTAACTAATCCTATTTATATATGTAATCAAAATATAATTGATTACAATGGTTACCTGAGTTATGGTTGTATTATAATTACTCTCAGAAAGTGTATGAATCTACAGTGTGTCTAACCCTAATTCCTTAGTAATCAATATACTATAGCATTGTCCAAGAACAATAGAATTTAACAATTCACTGTTAGATATAATACACTTTTCCCTAAGAACATCTATGACTGCAAATCATATAAAACAAAGCAGTGAAGAAATAGACTGAGGAGGGCAGAGAATATTTTGTAACTTCCATTTCCAATTTTAATAGGATATTTGAATTTCTACATAGCATAAACACTAGACTTAAACACAATTCAGCACTTATATCAAAAACAGTGCTGACTACTTACAAAAAAAAGTGTGGATTAGATAACATGCCTGAAGTGATGCATACTGTGGTTTAACCACGGCTCAAGGACTAGGAATGGAGAGAGGAAGTTGAGAATTATAAAGCAGAACTTTTAATATGTATTCATGTTCACGTTCATCATCACAGATAGCCAGGGAATATATTAATTTTTCCAATTTTATAGATGAGGAAATAGGCTATAGAAGAATTAATGCACTGGGCCAAGACACACAGAGATAAGGAAAGTCTCATGAAACTTTAGGGTCCGTAAAATGTTCATAATGATAACACTTAGTGTCTGTGAAGTGCCAGACACTGTCCTAGAGGTTCAAGGTATAAAAGTCAGGGAGGCAAACAAAGTTGTTGATTTCACAGTTTTTTTTTTTTTTTCCTCCCCTGGGGAAGAGGGGCCATAAAGAAGTCATCCAATAAATAACTCGCATAACTTTCAGAATGGTAAGTGCTGTGGCATAAATAAATCTGGAAGAGGGGATAGGTCATGATGAGGGAAGCACTCATATTTTATATAGTTTAGCCATGAAAGCTTTCCTGAGATGTGAAATTTAAGCGCTATCCAAGGGATGTGAAGTAGAAAGTCCTGAGAAGCCCTAAGGGCAGATGTTCTAGGTTGAGGCCCTTGGTAGAGATGAGCTTAGCATGTTCCAAGAATTGCAAGACAGGGGTAATGGGACCAGAAAGAGCAAGGGTGGGGGGTGGAGATGATAGGAATTGACGTCAGAGAAGGAAGCAGCAGCTAAATAATGCATGGCCTTGTAGGAACTTTGAATACTTTTAGCTCAGGGAGTGAAATAATCTGACTTGTGTTTTCGAAGGATGGAAAAATTATTGGATATCATAATTCCTAGATATCTCACATTTCAGTAAGTCTTACATTAATCATTATATAATTCCTGGCCCATAAAAGAAAGAGATGACACACTCCAAAACAAGTGTTTACTGAATGGAAGGTTTACAGAGGCTTGAATAGGGTTAAGAGCTCCCCAGTGTATTCAGTGGTTTCAGATATAGCCTTTGCTCCTACCAATAATTTCTGTTGTATAATCATTATTAAGAACCTGGGCTAGTATAGTGACTCTCTTTTCTGCCTCACAGTTTAATGGCCTGAGGAGTCCACATGAAGATGAGAATGTTGTATGGCTGTATTCCAAATTGAGGCAATTTCCCATTTGGGTACAAGGCTTCTCAACTTACTGAACCAAAAGAAAAAGGGACAGGAAGCAAAAATTTCTCAAGGGAATTATTAAGTGAAATAGTGTCAAGAGCCACTTTCACTTCTATATTTTAATCCCCGGCTGCATGTAATGCATCTACAAGGGAGACTTCACCTTATGTTACTTACTGCTCTAGAGCATGTACTACACCCTTTAGTGCGAACCACGTGTTTACAGGGTGTTTTCTCCTAGCTGTTGCTCTAACTGAACTTTCAACAGTTTTTTCCGTGGTTCTATCAAAAGAGCTTTATCCTGATCATGGGATTGAGATTGGAAAGCTAATGCAAGCCACTACTTTAAATCTCAAGTGAGTGCATTCGTGTTGACAAATTAAAAAAAAAAAAAATCATACATGTACCCATGATTCTTCTGATTCAAATTGGCAAGATCTTGTAATTTTTCTGTTGTGTAGGCTAACTCCTCTTGGGCCAGGCTTTGTTTTTTGTGCCAGCCATGTTGGCAGCTACCTCTCAGTATGTGCTTAGAGGTCATGAGGGAAGGTAGAAATATGTTCTCTTTAGCAAGAAAGTTCTGTGTGATTTAGATGCTCAAGTCCTTTTCCTTGGCTACGTCGGATCAGGTGTTCCCATCCTATATCTCAGAGTCTCAGTCTTTTCCCTACACTGTTGGAAAATTGGATGGGGAATTCCCTGGTGGTCCAGTGGTTGAGACGCCTCGCTTTCAGTGCCAAGGGCCCAGGTTCAATCCCTCGCAGGGAACTAAGATCCCACAAGCTGTGCAGTGTTGCCAAAAAAAAAAAAAGGATGAATTGAAGACAGTGGATTTGGCAACTTTACAACCTGTATATTCAGACCCAGAGATTGTTCCACAATCATTAAAACTGGTAAATAGTTCTTTTCTCTCCTGTCCTGAATTGGGCATTAAAAGCATATACTTTGTCCATTTTTCTGTGTAGCCTCTAGTTTTCTCAGAAGTAGCATCTTAAGCCACACTTTTTCTTTATTCTTCCTTGTCATTCTAAGTTGTCAAAGATACTCTAACTCTCACATTTTACACTCCATTTGCACTACTTTGCATACCCTATCACTGTAAATTGTATAATCATGATGTCATTGCAAGTCATATGCTATCAGGGTCCCATTCTCACCAGAATATTCATGCATTTGTCAAATATATGAAAAATCCGATCCCGTATTCCCGTTTTGAGAATCTCTTGGATCCCCTCCTGGTATCATTGTATCAAGGGTCCCAGCAAGAAAATAAGTGCAGGCTCAAAAGGGGTTATTAAATACCGTTTAATAGAAGGACGAATATGAGAATATGGACAGTTAAAGAAAACTACCAAGGATTGATGAAGCACCCTGGGCTAGCAGCTGAGTTAAGCAATTACTACCTACGATTTTAAGGGGACAGAAGGTGAGAGTTACTAGCAGAACCTGAGAGCAATCCAGCTGTAGATAAGAACCACCAGTCAAGAGAGGAAATTTTAACAGAGGAAATTATTCACTGCCAGCCTAGAGCCCTGAAAGTAGAGAGCCTCTCTTTTTATCCCACTCTTCAGTCTCTTTCTAGTATTTATCATTGGTCAAAACCAAATAGAAATCGGAGAACAAAGAAACCATTTAGATAATACTTCTGGGATACCGTTTTTGTGCGTGATATCTGGCGGTATCTACGAAAAGAATACATTGGCCTTGCATGTGAAGCTTCAGCTACTGAGAACCAGGCTAAACAATTCTCGTTTACTCTCCAACTCTGAAACTTTAGGTGTCTCAGTCCAGGAATCCACAGATTTACAAGCACCCTGTGAGAACTGTGCTGCAGTATAGTAACTAAGCTTTAGAGTCATTTGTCAAGGACTGTGTTTTGTTATTGATTTCTTGAAAAACAATCAGGCAAGATGGGCATTAAAATTGCACCAATTTACTGAAATTGCTGTGGCTTTGGTAACTCCTCTATAGACTGCAATTTGAAATGAACTGTCAGAGACAGTGTTCCAAAGAATCCCTTATTATGCCAGTCCCTTTTCATGCTATCTATAGTATAATAGAATAATGATAAAAAGAACAGGTTTGGGTATAATTCATTTTAGCAAATACATTTTTATCTATCATGGATGATTATTAACTTGTTGGAAAATTAAGTGTGATTCTCAAAAGGTATTCCCAAGAAAGTTTCTATAATTCAGTTAGGTGATAAAAAACAATCCAACATCATTTATTCAATATCTATTATATGTCTAACAGTGTTAAAGGCTGTCTCAAAGAACTGGGAAATGATTACATACTTCCTTTTAAAGGTTAATTAATTGACCCCCGACACACAGGATATAGATAACAGCAACTCATGCTGCTGGTGTGGGGCACTGGACATCAAAATTGGCCTTTTTTTTTTTTAATAAAAACTCTATCACTTCCAATTTGGTATTTTCTCCAAGGTCCACACCTGTGTTTCTGTATAACACAAATTGGTTTTTGTTAATATATAGAGTAACTTTAAATTTTAAGTTATATATCTATTTTAAATACATATTAAAGAAATATAAGTAGATGAGTCAAAAATTTGAATTTTTGAATTTAAAGAAATATATTAAACAGATAGTATGCAGATAACATTATGAATGTGGTATGTAAATGGATAAAGTTTGGGAAATATTACCTTATAAAAAGCTACTTACAAGGGTAATGAAGATTATAGTAGGATGCATAGGGTGGAACATATTAGGAAAAATTGGTGTCTTTGGGGGTTTAGCATCTAACTGTACTAGGTGCAAACATAATGTCAGTAGTAGCCTACCAAATGATTAACAATTATTAGATGTTAAGTCTACTTTTTAGTAGATTGAAATGATAATTTCACAACCACATATAAATAAAATACAATATATCATTATTCTAGATTGTGGAGAACAGTATTCTTAGAATTACCCAAAAGATTTTCTCTTCCTAGTTCCATTAAATTAAACAGTGAAGTTCAGACATGAGAGGCACAGGAAAAATAGATTTCAATAGGGAGAAGGAGTGGAACAGACATTTTTCAGTCAATGATATTCTAATCCTTACAGCATTGTTGTGACTCTGGCCTAATAACTCTTTCATTCCTGTTTTGCCATGAAAGAAAATGTGGTTAAAGTAACATGTTTTGGAGTCAAAGAGACTTACATTACAGTCTTGCAACCACCACTTACTAGGCATGTAACCTTGGGCAGATTATTTAACCCCATTGACACTTAGCTTTCTCATTTGTGTAATCAAAATGCAGTTGTGTTGCTAAAATTCAAAGATATTAAAACATGCTACTTAGATTCTGAGATATTCTGAATACTTTATTAATAACAATAATTTATAGTTATAATAAATTAATAACTTTATTAATAATAATAGGAACTGTCTCACTGAATACACAAGGATACAGAAGCTGTGAAACACATGGGCTGCTGGCACGTCCCCTTCACAAATACACCAGTGATGCTGCTTCCTGTGATCATCTGCCTCTTCCTGTCAAGGAAGAGTGACCATATAAGGCTGCAAATGCTCAATACAACTGCTTCTCTCCCTGAGGCTGAGGGGACTGAGGTGACTTCTGTGGCTCTTGGGGAGATTCTCTGCAACTTAAGTTACCTTTTTTTCAACCTTGATTTCATCCAATACTTCTGTACATCACTGACATCAAAGAGAAATTTGGGGTTATGTGGCCATGTTCCTTCATGCACATTGAACTTGCCTTCCTCCTGTTTCTGAAGTGAGAAAGAAGAGTCACTGGTGAGCTGAACTCATTCGTGAAGAAAGCGGGGCCTGTGTTGTGTCGGACTTGTCTGGTTAATAGGTGGAATTTGGAAGCGGATGCCTGATTTCTAGTACTGGTTTTGCCATGTACAGGTTATGTAACCTTGATTATGCTTTGGTCTCCCTCATCCTGTTAGAGAGTTTATGATAATGTCCACCTTCTATGGTTGTTGTGTGGATTAAATGAGATAGTTCATGTCAGGTGCTCAGCATAGTGCCTGGTAAGGAGCACACCAAGTTTAGCCATAACTTCTGTTGTTTACTTGCTCCTGTGATCCTGGGCAAGATAACTTTCCTGTGTCAAGAACCCGGGATGTTTAAATAGACTCCAGACTCCCCTGGGGGGTTAGTTCATAACCTTAATGGCCTATTAAAGTTTTTAGGGAGCTTATAAAAACGTAATAGTAAAAGTCTGAGTTAAAAGCATTACATTTAAATTAGCACTCAAATTATATACTAGAAATAATAAAAAATTAAACAATTCCTTGTTAGGCTACACTGTGAGGTGATCTTTATTTATCATACTGTATCTAAATACAGAAATCTCAAAACTGAAGTAGAAAAATGAACATGGCTAAGCATAGCAGTAGTGATGAGATGCTTCATATTCCAGGTATAACTCAGGTAGAGTCTCTTAAGGATAAGGTACAAGCAAGTTGTATTAAAGTTGAAGAAGTGGCAGATGTCCATAAAATCCCCTCAGGGGAGAAGTTGATCCAAATGTATCAGTGTGGCTTGGCATCTTTCTCATAAGGGACCAGGCTGGGCATTTGTTTGCAAGTCTGTGTGTCTTTGGCACAAGGCACAGCTTGAGCAGTCATCACATAGAACAGGTGAGACTGCTTTCATTCATTCGTCAAGTGCCTCAGGGCTCCATTTTGAAGTATATTTTGTAGTGATCACCTTAGACATGCCCAAGGGCCAGGTGGGAACCATAAAATTATACAGGATCAACTTCAGGCCCGCTTCCATTTATCAGAAATGAAAGACATCCCAGGTCAGTACATCCAGTAAGGGATATATAAGACCTGGTCTGTTTCAATGACGGGGCCAAAAGACCACTGGTGGCTTACAGGGCCTATCTCTGGAAGGTCTTGGTGAGTCCCTCTTCCTGGGGTTGGTTGTAAAACCACCAATTTCTTTTTTTTTTTTTTTTTAATTTTTAAACTTTTATTGGAGTATAGTTGATTTACAATGTTGTGTTGGTTTCAGGTGTACAGCAAAGTGAATCTGTTATACATATACACATTGTATATCGACTCTTTTTTAGGTTCTTTTCCCATATAGGCCATTACAGAGTATTGAGTAGAGCTCCTTGTGCTATACTGTAGGTCCTTATTAATTATCTGTTTTATATATATTAGTGTGTATATGTCAATCCCAATCTTCCAATTTATCCCTTCCCTCAAAACACCAATTTCTGAAACATTACCAGTTTCTGTCTGTCTTGTCTTTGTACACATCAGAAGCTTGTAATTCATACTAATCTCCTGTTGAGCCTCTTTCTATAGCATGACTAGGTGCAGAGGGTCTATGGATTTATCATTGAGAATAAACTTCTGTGGTTTACAGGCTCCCTTTGTTTTCAGCAGAAAAAAAGAAAACATCCTTTGGGATTTATTTTCAGTCATGTAACTTAAATATTGAAAACAAAATTGAACGTATTGAATTTTAAATGCAGTTTAAAATATTTGTTTTTTTTTTTTTTTTTTTTGCGGTACACGGGCCTCTCACTGTTGTGGCCTCTCTCGTTGCGGAGCACAGGCTCTGGACGCGCAGGCTCAGCAGCCATGGCTCACGGGCCCAGCCGCTCCATGGCATGTGGGATCTTCCTAGACCGGGGCACGAACCTGTGTCCCCTGCAACAGCAGGCAGACTCTGAACCACTGCGCCACCAGGGAAGCCCTAAAATATTTGAATGTATTTACTTAATTGTATGTGAAAGGGATAACTATTATTCTAAAGCTCTTAAAAGTGAAGGTTAAAGTGACAACACAGCAGCAATTAGCACAGCTGGTACTTAGATATTGATTTCTAAATGCCATTTTTCAATAAAAGGAAGCAGTATTATTTGGCGAAACAGATGCTTCTATGGCTGGGAGAGAAAAAAAATAGAGGCTATTTTTCAGCCACTTTCATATGTTGCCATCATATTTCGAACTTCTATCTTTTTTTTATCCCAGCAATGCTATTAAAGAGATGTTATTAACTTTCAGAAGGGATGAATTATCATTATCCTGTGTGAAGAAATTGTCTTCTCTAGGATGTATGCCCCGTACCATAAGCCTTCATTGTAATAAAGACTTCTTTAACAAATCTTACAACTAAGGTGCCTCTTTGCAACAATATTTCCATTTTTTTGAGTGTTAATTTGATTAACACTCATTTTACTTGAGTATCTAGTGTGACTGTTGATACTTTGTAATGGCGCTGCTTCTGAAAGTAATTTAAAAATTTGAGTAAGTTTGAGAAGTTTACAGAGTATTTATTCATTATTTCCTCAGTAAGTCAGTTTAACGTTCATTCTTCCATTACCTGTCACTGGAATAAAGAATATGGGCGTTTGAGAGCTGACTTGCATGTAAAAATTTTAGTTTTAAACATGATTTTGCCAAAATTTAGCATTGTGATGCTTTCTAAAAAAAATATTTTGCAAATACTATGTCACTGCAAAATTTCCAAGACTGTATAGAAAAAAATTACAATTGGACAAAGATTGGCAATTATTTTGTAAAGAATCTGTGAATTACATGTAAATGTCTCCTAACATTCAAGAATTTTTTAAAATAAAAACTTATTTTTACCTAAACAAAAAGTCTTGTAATGTCAGAAAGTAAGGATGTGCCCAAAAAACAGAATATAGAGGCTTGTTGTGAAAGGGACTGAACTTAATGACTTACTTCTAAATAATACAGTGTGGTAGGAGGAAAAAATGTAACTTTACAGTGGAGAAACCTTACAAGCGCTGTCTCAGCCAGGTAAGCAAGGCTAACATCATAAGAAGCCATGCTGATACCCGTAACCTTGAAGTGATGTGGTAAGAGTGACACATAACCCAAGTCTAATCATGAAAATTACATGTCAGACAAATCCCAACTGAGGGACATTCTACAAAATACCTGACCAGCACTCCTCCAAATTGTTATCGAGGTCATCAAAAATAAGGAAATTCTGTGAATGTCATCAAAAAAAAAAAAAGATTAAGAAGACGTGATGATTAAATGCAATGTGGCATCCTGGTCTGAATCTTGGAACAGGAAAAGGTAAAACTAGTAAAATGTAAATAAAACCTGGGCTTCCCTGGTGGCGCAGTGGTTGAGAGTCCGCCTGCCGATGCAGGGGACACAGGTTTGTGCCCCGGTCCAGGAAGATCCCACATGCCACAGAGCGGCTGGGCCTGTCAGCCATGGCTGCTGAGCCTGCGCGTCTGGAGCCTGTGCTCCGCAACGGGAGAGGCCACAACAGTGAGAGGCCCGTGTACCGCAAAAATAAATAAATAAATAAAATAAAATCAGAAGTTTAGTTCAGAGCAATGGACCGATGTTGATTTCTTAGTTTTGATAAGTGTACCATGGTGATGTAGGATATTAACAATAGTAGAAGCTGGGTGAAGAATATTTGGAACTCTCTACTATTACAATTTTTCTTTTAAAAATTATTCCAAAATCTCTGTTAAAGGAGGATGGTTAAAATATACTTGACTGTGAAATATAAAGGCACATACACATTTATCAACAAACATTCACCATTCACAGAATATTGTAACTATGTGCTTTTCCTGAGAAATTTACAAGGGGGAGAAAAAAAAACCTTTAGACAACCAAGATGACAAGGGACACAGAAATAGGAACTGGTGTTCAGCATTAAATATCTACCTGTTCAGATAACATAGAAATTCTAAAATGAGTTTACACATGGTGCTTTTGAACGTGTATATATGTGTGCATGTATGTAAATGCATATATGTATATTTACAGGCATGTATAAATATGTATATATATTCAAATATATATAAGAGAATATACAAATCTTTCTTGACATATGATAAACGTATCATAAGTTGAAACCTTCACAGTAATACACCTAACATACTGAACATCACAGCTTAGCCTAGCCTACCTTAAACATGCTCAAAACACATTAGCCTACAGTTGGGCAAAATCATCTAACACAAAGCCTACTTTATAATACAGTGTTGAATATCTTATGTAATTTATTGAATACAGTACTGAAAATGAAAGAATGGTTGTACGGGTACAGAAAGGTTCTACGTGTATTGGGTGTTTACCAAACTTCATATGGAAGTTCCCTTGCTTATAAAAACTGCCTGCCACCTAACAGTCCTGAAAGGTCTGCCTCTTTCTTTGGTCTCTCCTTGCCCTCCAAGTGCAGGGGCCAGTTTAAGATTTCATCCAGGAAACTACTGAGTTTGCAAACCACCAATAAGGATCTGATCTACTCAGAACTTATAATGAAGGTCATTCACTATATTTTGTACATGTCTCAATAATTTTGTTATCATCGCCCTTGCTTTATCATAATTTTATTTTTTTAGAGCCTTTCTTCATGACCCATGGAGTTTAATACCTCTTTCTCCAGCTCCTTTCTCCTTCAGTGAACGTAAATGAACCAGAACAGGAGCTCTTCTTAAAGTTCAGATTCCTTGGCTTTGTGTTTTTCTTTGTGGCCCTAGAAAAACTCAGATCCAAAGGCCCTGAGCAACAGGTGTGTCACCACAGAGATTCCAGTAAAGAGCTTTTCGTGTAGGGAGTGGATAGTGTAGAAGACAAAGTGCTGAGATTGTGAGAGCTCAGAAATGCTGCCTAGGTCTAAACAGACCCCTCTCTAGAGCTAACGCTGAAGAATGCTAAAATGAGGAAGCCCAATGATGGAACAGGGCTAGGGAGCTGTCTCTCATCATCAAGACTTCTGCATGGTTTTAGAGCCCAGAAACCTGGACGTTTACCTTTCACCTGAGTCAGCCAGGCCCGTCTCATCAGTTCCTGTCAAAATGGGACACTTGCACCCGCTGACCCCTCTCTTGTTACTCTAGCCCTGGAAGTTCCTCTCATGAGCTCCCCCTGCATTCCCACCCCAGTCCCAGTGGCTCCAGTTGCCACTGGCTGCTGGGAGCCCGTTGCTCTCTTAAATTCACAGGGCCCTGGGATCTGCAAGGAATCTGAGAAGCCAAGCAGAGTCTTCTCTGAGAAGTGTTATGTGCACTGTGTGGTGGGCATACTCCAGCTCCATCCTGTAGATTCCTTCCCTGTGCCTCCAAAGTCTCATTCTGAGATTCCTTGGTGATGATCAACCTATAAACAAAGATTGTGAAACTGACACTGCAGCCTCTGCAACCACCGCTGCTCAAACAAGACACCCCAATGATGAGGGAAAGAATCACAGTAAAAGGAAGCCCAAGGTGAAGAGCAGAGGGAATGGGTGAGCCACAGAGCTAAGGCTAGGTTATTCTCCCACTCTATGAAATGTTGTTTCACACTTAAAAAAAAAAAAACAACTTTGTTCAAACATCCAATACCTCTGTACTTCTTCACTCTCATTTGCTAGCATCACTTATGTTTAAATGAGAAAACAGATGAAAATGCACCATTTTACCAGAATCTGTGACTATTTACTCTGGCATTCATCATGTTAAAACACATAAACTTTACCTGCATTTCTTAAAAGTCAACGGCTTCCAAAGCGAGAGAGCGGCATGGACATATATACACTAACAAACGTAAGCTAGATAGCTAGTGGGAAGCAGCCGCATAGCACAGGGATATCAGCTCGGGGCTTTGTGACCCCCCTGGAGGGTGGGAGGGAGGGAGACGCAAGAGGGAAGAGATATGGGAACATATGTATAACTGATTCACTTTGTTATAAAGCAGAAACTAACACACCATTGTAAAGCAATTATACCCCAATAAAGATGTTAAAAAAAAAAGTCAACGGCTTCACTTAACTTTCTGGATCCACCCCTACTTCCTACTCAAGGACATCCCTCCTGCAACTGACCTCTTTCTTCCGGCTTTCTTAGATTTGTCCTTCTCGACCAGATCATTTCCTACAAAAGAAAAATATTTTGAGAAGGTAACCATTTTTTACAAATGAACTTTATTGAGGTATAATTTACATACAATGAAATGCATGAATCTTAAACTGCCTTCACTGTTTAAGCTCGCTTTTTCTCCCCCCACCTCCTCCCCCTGCCCCGCCCCCCATTTAATTGCACGCCTTCCCAGCTTCACTTAACCCCGTTGTTTTACAGGAACTTGTAGTCAGCTCCTGCCCGGTGATAGGCAGCTGGTGCTGGTTGGGACCACCCGCCTTAAAATTGGGCCAGCGCAGGTGCTGATGAATGGCCTTTTAAGGTCAGGGCTCCGGAAAGCCGACCCTCCCAGTTTGCTAAGGGAGTCCATTTGCGCCTGCGTAGAACACTGATTACCGTACCTTTTTCCCTACCTCCAAACCTTACCCCACACCTAAGACCACCCTGAGTATCCCACAAATACCCAAGTCCCCTCGCCTTGAGGAGGTGGGTTTGAGGCTTGTTCTCGGATCTCCTGGCTCGGCCACCTTGTGAATAAGCTCGTTCTCTCCCGCAAACCTCGTTGGCGTCTCAGCGTTCGGCTCGCCTGTTGGACAAATGGACCTGGTTCGGTAATACTATCTTTTCATTTTTTTTTCTTCTTTCCGGAGCCTCAACAAAGTGTCTGTATTAACATTCTAATGCTAGTACAAACAGCAGCTTAAAACAGGTATTATTATATAGTACTGTAGGCCAGAAATCTGACTAGGGTCTCATTGGCTGAAATCAAAATGGCAAGGAGGCCGTGTTCCTTTCTGGAGATTCTTAGGGGAAAAATCCATTCCCTTCGTTCATTTTGTCGGAAGAATTGAGTTCCATGTGCTTGTAGGGCAGAGGGCCTGTATCCTTGCTGTCTGTCTGCTCACGGCCGTTCTTAGCTTCTAAAGGTCACCTGTGTTTCTTTGCTCTTGGTAACTCTCCCTCCATCTTCAAAGCCAGCAAAGGAAGATAGAATGTCTCACATTTGGAATCTCTGCTACCTCCTTTTCTATCATTTCATCCCTCTGGCCCCATTTAGAAATAATCCTCTCAT
Organism: Lagenorhynchus albirostris; assembly: GCF_949774975.1. NCBI lineage: Eukaryota > Metazoa > Chordata > Mammalia > Artiodactyla > Delphinidae > Lagenorhynchus > Lagenorhynchus albirostris. Next base: position 31,663,958 of record NC_083103.1, read on the forward strand.
TTTAAGGATACCTGTGAATAAATTGGGCCCACCTGGGTGATCCAGACTAATTACCTTAATCACATGTGAAAAATGCTATTGACAGTTTAAAGTAAGCTATTCACAGATCCCAGGGATTAAAGTGTGCCTATTTTTGGAGGGCCATTATTCTAAGTATCCCAGTGACCCAAAACACAGAGACCCGTTCAAGTTTAGTCAACAAAGGAAGAAAATCCAAGTTCCTGGTAGTGGGATTCTCAAGGTATAAAATTAATTTAACAAGGGTCTAATGGCACTTAACAAAAAAGCAGAGATTTTGTAATTTTAAAATGCTAGTTTATGCCACTCTAAAACTATTTATATATGATATACAACCTTTAAATTCTTCTCATCAAGTGTAAGCAAATTGACTCTGTTAGAAGTACATGGGTTTCTCATTAAGATTTTGGAACTGGGATTTAGGGTTTAGCAGGTTTAGCAACCTGCTATTCCCATAATCACTACGTGGAATATTTTTGGAAAAAGAAGTCAGTAAGTGCTTCTATAGTATTCTCTCCAGGAAGGAATAAAACCTGGACTACTGAAGCATCATGTTGAGGGAAGTGAGATTTATACCTTTAATTATAATAGCAGATGATTGTAACATGTGAAGCTGTGCCCAGTGCTTTGTCACACCTCAGAAACATGGTAAAGTTATAGTTCTAGGGCTTTGAGAGAATTAAGCTTATGGATAAATTTTGCTTGGACAACAGCAAATGTCAGTGAGTACTGGATATACTCAAACTCTGTCTTCGACACGATTGACAAAATTGGAAACTTTTGCTGTTCGAAACTGTTTGTGCTTTAAATAAAATCAGGCTGGAGCCTATAATAAGAAGAAATAAAATAGATTTAGCTCCCTTTCTGTACTAGTTGAGATGCAAGAAAAAGTAAATTGCTCAACAATCTTCCTCTCAAATCTTAGAGGTTAAAGGCATATGCAAATATAGTACAAAGTAGCACTTAGCAATGTCAGGGAGAGGTAAAACCTGATCTATAGGTTCAGAGGAGGGAATAATTTTAAAAGTGGGGTAACAGGAGGTAAGGAAGGCTTCTGGCAAGAAGGAAAATTTGAGCTGTATTTTAAAAAAGGATAGGTCTTTGATTATGTAAGCAAATGTGAAGAGGCAGGAGATTTTAGAGCAGGTAGGGGTAATTCTTTCAGTATAGCAAGAATGAATTGTCTGAGAGTAGGTTAGTGCTATGTTTTGCATAGAGCCCAGACTACCATATTCATATTGGTCCTTAATTTATTAATATTCACAATGCTGTAGAAGGAGAGCTACAAGATAATTGGAGGGGGGGGCTTCCCTGGTGGCGCAGTGGTTGGGAGTCCGCCTGCCAATGCAGGGGACATGGGTTCGTGCCCCGGTCCGGGAAGATCCCACATGCCACGGGGCGGCTGGGCCCGTGAGCCATGGCCACTGAGCCTGCGCGTCGGGAGCCTCTTCTCCACACCGGGAGAGGCCACAACAGTGAGAGGCCCGCGTACCACAAAAAAAAAAAAAAAAAGATTTGAGGGAAAACATTTTTTTTCTATGTGCTTCTACCTAGGCATTTTGCTGGGCATCTCACATCAACCTAGTTAATATAATCCTGTTTAAATTTTGACCTTACGTACAACAAAACTCATCTCAGTCAGGCTAATCGGCGTGCCCAAGGTTGCATACCTGGTGTTACCTATAATAGTAATAGAACATTATATGTTGAGACACAGTGCTTATCAGGATGGTAATAGACCAGTGGTTCCCACACCTATGTGTTTATTAGGATCACCTGGAGATCTCCTTAAATCTCTAAATCCCAGATCACACTGCTAGAACTGTTAAGCCTTGATGCCTGGTGATGAATACAGGCATAAATAGTTTTCAGAGGTCTCAAAATGATTCCACTTTGCAACCAAGCTTGAAAACAAAGTGTACTACACGATCTCCTTTGAGCCTCACACAACCCCAGGATATAAATTGTACCATCATCCCCATTTTACAGATAAGGAAACAGATGCCTAAATTATGCCAGGTGTCTAAAGCCTCACATTAGAAATGATGGAGCCAGGACTTGACCACAGGTGTTTTATCTCGAGCCATTTCAGTGCTTTGCTGTGATAGTCACAGAGCACACTTGTTTCTCTTACAAAGCAAGAGATCTTTAGCTTTCTCATCATGCCATTTGCAGTGATGCTGACTTCTGTGCAATAGAGAAAAAGTCTTGCTGAAGAAATTTAGTTTTCGAAGACTGAAATGCTCCAACATGAGTATTAATGTTGTGGTGGTAGTTTATTTTAAGCTGGCAGGTTTTTTTTTTTTTTTTTGTGGTACGCGGGCCCCTCACTGCTGTGGCCTCTCCCATTGTGGAGCACAGGCTCCAGACGTGCAGGCTCAGCGGCCATGGCTCACGGGCCCAGCCACTCCAAGGTGAGAGGCCCGTGTACCGCAAAAAAAAAAAAAAAGAGGCATTGTATGAATTATTACTTAGCAGTAGACACTCATGGATTAATTCAGTACAATTAGTTAAGTGTCATGTGTCAGTAACAATGCTGGCTGCTGGAGATTCAATACCCTGCTGAGGTTAGATGATAAGATCAGTTTAAATAGAAGTGGTATTGCAAAACTGTGTATGATCCACCTTCACAGCAGAGTGTAACAGCCAGTGGAAATAGCAACAGGGAGAACGTTTCAATTAAATATAAAAGTAGCTGTTTTTGAGAAGCACCTAGAAATAGGAGTCACATGTAGAGGTAGTAAATTATATTATTGAATAAAGAAAAAAATTCATTCAAAGTCAAAGCACTGGGGCTGTGCGGGGTAGGTAACATAAGGACTAGGTAATAAAAACTTTCAACTCCAGGATCCAATCGCCATGAGAGACTACAGTGAAAGCTGATAGGAGCACCCTTGATATTTTAGTGAATTAAAAGCAAAGGAGATGCATTTTGATTTTTGTTGGTCAGGCATGAGATGAGTTACATAGGGGAGAAAACCTTGAATTAAATAGACTTAGAATCCTTAATTTGCTTGTCCTTTGGACAAGTGGCTATTATTCTGAGTGTTGGCTTCCTCATGCATATAATGTAGACTAATGTTCTCAAATTTTAGGGTGAATTATAAATACATGGTGAGCTTGTAACGATGCCACTTACGTGTCTGCTGTCAGTGGTTTTCGTTTCACACTTTGAGAAATGTTGACCTTAATTATTGATTTGAGAGGTCACTAATAATAAATATTAAATACACAGTATTTTAACAAATGTTAAAATCATAAGTGTCCTTATCAGTATATCAGTAACTTCTCAGAAAGCTGCTGTACAATTCCTAGACTTCTGAACTTCAAGAGCTGAGGTTTGCCTCAGAGGCCATGCTTATCATAAGATATCATCTTGGGTTCATTCCACGTACTGTATATTTTCTGCAATCTGGTGGGGCCATTTAGAAAATGGCCTTTGGATTCTCTGGTAGTTTTTATTGAAAACAGACTTAGAAAACTTGAAATGGATCATGGAGAGCTCAGGGGCATATTGAATTTTCAGTTTGGGATATGTTTAAATTACTTTAAAATGACTGGTTATTTTCAGCAGCTTTTCTTAAAGGATAATATTGGAGTCACATAGAGAAAATAAGGGCTATACCCGATCCATCCCATTTTCCTGCAGCTTGAAACTGTGCTTCATATTGTTTAACAGAATGGTAAGAATTAAAGAAATTGCGCATTTTATTTTAATTTTCATTTAGGGGTTAAGACTTAGTGATCAATGTAAACATGTTTTCAACTCCTAAATGTAGCCAATATTCATTTTGTCATAATGGGCTGAGGGAAAGGAAAGAAAAGATGGCCCTGGGAGGCTTTGCTCGGTTTCCTGCAGTTTTGTTCACATGCACATTCCTTACGCGGGGAGTTAGTCCACAGCAAGTCATTGCCTAGGGACAGTAACAAAAGAAAAATGTGTAAAAGTGAAGTCCTGGAGCAAAGAGAAAATTATGCCAGGGCTTACAAATTAAACGTGATTTTCTTCAGGGATTTGTGAAGCCCTCATTTGCCCTGTTCCCGGTAGTTATCATGTGTGTCACCATTGCAGGCTTTGAATTTTTTTTTTTTTTTTTTTTGCGGTACGCGGGCCTCTCACTGTTGTGGCCTCTCCCGTTGCGGAGCACAGGCTCCAGATGCGCAGGCTCAGCGGCCATGGCTCACGGGCCCAGCTGCTCCGCGGCATGTGGGATCTTCCCGGACCTGGGCACTAACCCGTGTCCCCTGCATCGGCAGGCGGACTTTCAACCACTGCGCCACCAGAGAAGCCCAGGCTTTGAATTTTTGGCATAAGCTTTTTAATTTTTTCTAAGCCAATTTGACCCAGAGAACACACTTAGAAACATCGCGCTGGCTGCATTACATCAAACAATCTGAAGAGGTTACTTCATATAAAACCTTTACGTTACCGTGGTATTTTTTTAAAAAGAAGCAGTCGTGCCTCTAAATGTTGCAGAGGTGGTAAGTAGTTTTCACATTTTTGAAAACCAGTTGGCTGTTTTGCCTATTAGATAGCTATCCTGTATAATACCTGACCTTGGAGCATGTGATAATGTGACACATTTTATTTTCTTACCATAAATCTTGTGGACATCTAAAGATTGGGGGTCAATTTGTTGATATGGAGAATATGAAGAGAAGCTATGCTAGGTAAGGAGCTCACCAAGTCAATGATATGCAAATACAGATATCCATAATTCTGTGACCTACGCTAAGAAAATGTTAGCTCTTTCTTCTGGATCCTCATAGGATTTGGATTATGCTTAGATTTAGCCTCTTTCACAGATGAATCTGCATTTCTATTACTTGTGTAAGATGTATTTTGGGCAATAGATTATAAGCAATTTGAGAAAAGGAACAATAAAAACCTCTGTATTTCCTTCAGCACTTTGCAAAATACATTATCAGGAGCTTAATGATAATTGTCCAATAAAAATATACAATTTTCAGGATACATTGGACTGTATATTTCAATAAATGTAACTTGTTCACTGTATACATGAAGGAACTAAGTTTCAGAGAGGGAGTGTGACTTGCCCAGAGATGCTGTCAGTTAGGGGACATCAGTTTCAGGAGGACTGACTCTTAGTCCAACACACTTAACCATCAGCCACATCAACTGGAATGAGAAGCATTGCCTTAATTAGACATACTCTGTTTCAGTTAACTTCTTTTTCTCTTCTATTATTGAATTCCTGATTTTAAAAAATCAAAATAGTGATAAATCTGGACTTTCTAATAAGACAGCTATTTGGTACACAATGGTAATATTTCAGAAACATGGGCTCAAAATATTGCCTTTCCAAGCAAATGGTTCTTAACTACATTTTTTTGGTACATCTTTATTGGCGTATAATTGCTTTACAATGGTGTGTTAGTTTCTGCTTTATAACAAAGTGAATCAGTTATACATATACATATGTTCCCATATCTCTTCCCTCTTGCATCTCCCTCCCTCCCACCCTCCCTATCCTACCCCTCTAGGTGGTCACAAAGCACCGAGCTGATCTCCCTTGTGCTGTGCGGCTGCTTCCCACTAGCTATCTGTTTTACGTTTGGTAGTGTATATATGTCCATGCCTCTCTCTAGCTTTGTCACAGCTTACCTTTCCCCCTCCCCATATCCTGAAGTCCATTCTCTATAGGTCTGTGTCTTTATTCCTGTCTTACCCCTAGGTTCTTCATGACATTTTTTTTCCTTAGATTCCGTATATATGTGTTAGCATACGGTATTTGTCTCTCTCTTTCTGACTTACTTCACTCTGTATGACAGACTCTAGGTCCATCCACCTCACTACAAATAACTCAATTTCGTTTCTTTTTATGGCTGAGTAATATTCCATTGTATATATGTGCCACATCTTCTTTATCCATTCATCTGATGATGGGCACTTAGGTTGTTTCCATCTCCTGGCTATTGTAAATAGAGCTGCAATGAACATTTTGGTACAGGACTCTTTTTGAATTATGGTTTTCTCAGGGTATATGCCCAGTAGTGGGATTGCTGGGTCATATGGTAATTCTATTTGTAGTTTTTTAAGGAACCTCCATACTGTTTTCCATAGTGGCTGTACCAATTCACATTCCCACCAGCAGTGCAAGAGTGTTCTCTTTTCTCCACACCCTCTCCAGCATTTATTGTTTCTAGATTTTTTGATGATGGCCATTCTGACTGGTGTGAGATGATATCTCATTGTAGTTTTGATTTGCATTTCTCTAATGATTAATGATGTTGAGCATTCTTTCATGTGTTTGTTGGCAGTCTGTATATCTTCTTTGGAGAAATGTCTGTTTGGGTCTTCTGCCCATTTTTGGATTGGGTTGTTTGTTTTTTTGTTATTGAGCTACATGAGCTGCTTGTAAATTTTGGAGATTAATCCTTTGTCAGTTGCTTTATTTGCAAATATTTTCTCCCATTCTGGGGGTTATCTTTTGGTCTTGTTTATGGTTTCCTTTGCTGTGCAAAAGCTTTGAAGTTTCATTAGGTCCCATTTGTTTATTTTTGTTACATGTTTTTTTAAATGAAAATACTGCTTGTTTTTTAGTCTCCAACCTCTCTTGATTCCTAGTTAATGCTATATGTTTGCCTTGTAGCACTGCCTTATGTGCATCCTGCAAATTTTGATATGTTATTTTCATTTAACTCTAAATATTTTCTAATTTTCCTTATGATTTATTTGACCCATGGTATACTTAGAAGGGTGTTGTTTAATTTCCACATATGTGGCCTTTCCCAGATATTTTTCCATTTTTAAGTTCTAACTTGATTCTGTTGTGGTAAAATAACATATTTGTGTGACTTCAGTTGCTTAACACATTGTAACTGTTTTATGGCACAGAATAAGATATAGTTTATCTTGGTAAATGTTTTATGTGAAGGTGAAAAAAATGCATATTTTGCTATTGATGGTTGGAGTATTCTGTAAATATCAATTAGATAAATGTGGTTGATCATATTGTTCAAACTTTCTACGCTCTTACTGATTTTCTTTCTATTCTAAAAATTACTGAGAGTGTAATGTTTAAATCTCCAAATATAATTGTGCATATTTCTATTTATCTAATTTCTCAGTTTCCATTTGAATATTGAAGTTTTGTTAAATACATAAACATATTCTCTTGATGGACTGACCCTTTGATCACTGTAAGCTGAAACTTTTATTTTTGGTAGTATTCTTTGTCTAATACTGGTATGTCTGATATTACTGTAGCCACTTCTCGCCTTTTTTTTGACAGCTTGCAAGCATGATATATATTTCTCATACATTTACATTTACTTCAGGTATCTTTTAAGGTTGGTTTATTATAGTTAACATATAGTTGGCTCTCGTTTTTTATTAAATCAAATTGGTCACATCCACTTGTTTTCAAGTTGTTTTTATAGAAATTTCTGATGTCTCAGTTTATTTTAGGGTCCTTCTCAGTATATGTTTCAGACAACTCCCAGAAAAATATTAGGTGCATCCCCAGTTAGTTGAACTAACACAATGGATCCAGGACCCAGACTCTTATTAAATTCACTCATATTTGTAAATATTTCCCAGTCTGATGCTATGTTCTCTTCTTATTTAACAGAGCTAGAATATATCACACCATATATTCCCCAGATAAATTAGTAAGCTCTTGTAATTTATTTTTCACATTAATCTCTCTATTCTTGGGTCAGACTTTGAATTATTTCCCCAGTTGAGAAAGGCTAGTATTACAGTACAGTAATAATCTGGAGGAAGTGAGGGTAGTGATCTTGAGGAATGAAGAAAATTGCTGTTTTTCAGTTGGTTACCTGCTTCAGGTGATCCTTAAATAAGGCAGGACCAGCCTCATTACACAAAATAGGATGGTTGCTTCTGCTGGCAAGAGACTCAGAGAATTTCATTCATAATATTCAAATTTACTCAGTTTTCTTCAATTTCAATGTTCAGAATCTTACTGTTTCCTTATATTTCCCCAACTTTCAAATGAGGCATTCAGTGATGTTATTAATTTAACTTATTGTAGTACAACAACATGTAGAATCCAACGATTATGTTCAGCTGACTTTTTTCAGATACATCATCCTGTATGGCTACAGGAGATCAGCATTCTTTTTAGACTGGTCATAAAATCTCTGATTTTTTTCACCATGTCTTCTGAGCAGTGAATTAAACTCAGATTTGTATTTTCTTTTAAGATCCCAGTGATGTCAGAATTAGCAATTCGGCCACCAATCCTGCCCTAATTCTTATATTTATTTTGGCTTCATAAAAGATCGGCAGACTCAGTACCACCTGTCACAAAGACTTGCCTTCATTATTCATTTTATTCTAGATCATCATAGGCTGATTATTTGAGTGACCATTTACCACTCTTTTGCCATATCATGAAGATGACCAATTGTATCTGTATTCTACCAATGCCGATATCTTAACCAAACAGGTTTAACTGGTCAAATAACTGATCTCCTATTTTCATCTTTGTGGGTCTGCAGTTCTGCTTTCAAATACTGTATCAGTTAGGATTGAAAGAATAAACAGAAACCACTAAAGTCATTTTAAAAAGGAATAGGAACAAGAAGAAATTTGAAATAAAAAGAATTATACCCTATCGAAACCATTAAAAGTTTAGAATTGTTCCATTCTGGACTCCTTAGGACAGTACCCATGAAAACACAGAACTGGCTCTGCAGACCTGGACACTTTGTCACTGCCACAGTCTTTACCCAGAAATTCTTTGGGTCCCTCTCCTTTCTTCTGGCTTCTCCTCAAACGTAGCTATATCAGTGAAGCCATCTCTGACCACCCAGTATAACAACCCACCCAACATATTTCATATGCTATTATATTGTGTTATTTTCTCTATAGTAATTCTCATCTGACATTTATTTAATTGTACATTCCTTGACTATTTCTTCCAGTAGAATATCATTCTATAATGGGAGACTTTTGTTCACTGATATATCTTCCTACTTAGAATTGTGTGTATCATATTGTAGGTTCATAATATCTGGAGTGAATAGATGAATGGATGGATAAATGAAAATGTGTTCCTTTATCCATGGTCTTCCTCCTACCTTCAATGTGTTTTCCTCCTCTACATCTTCCCAATTTCTAAGCATAATTAAACATTCAGCTTACATCAGACATCCTCATGGCTTCTTCACACAATTTCCCTCCTTCCAGAAATCCTAGTTGCCTTTGTAGTCCATACCAGATTATTTAGGATTCTGCCATATATTTAAAACATGCAAACACTATTAAAACCTTACAAGATTTGTGGGGGCAAAGACTATCTCTTTGATTTATCTTAACATTCTGAGAACCTTATGTTTGAAAGAGCATAGTTCAATACCAAATAATATATAAATCGAGCAAGTGTGCCCTATTTTTCAAGGGGTTTGGCTATGTTATCATGCCAACAATAAACACTTTTGATTACTTACCATATGCCAGCTCTAGTTCTCCAAACCTTATATTTACTATCCTATACAACCATGACAAGGTAAAATAATTTTATGTATGGGGCAATTTATTGTCAAGAATTTATATGACTTTGCTGCCATTAATACCCATGGTATGTTGGGAGAAAGGGAACCAGACCTGGCTTGGCTGCTAATGAGTATTTGAAGCAAATTACTTCTCTGCCCTGGTCAGAGTTTCCTTGCATGCCAGCTGAAGGAATTGACAGGATTATCTCTAAGGCCCCTTCGTGTTCTAATAATCTATAAATCTGTGACTTAGAAAAATTGAAGCAATTCAAGGATGCTATTTACAAAAGTATAAAAAGTAGAATGTTAAGGAGGATAATTCCTCTGGGGAAATCAGAGATCCCCCAGGCTTCCCTAGCTCCATTGTCTACAGTTCCACGACTCTCAGATTCACTCTCATTTTTCATAAACTTCATAGTTTAAATAAATTATCTCATAACTGGATATATGTTCGAAAATGAAAGCTTAAAAATCGTTCCTAAATCACAGACTGAAAATCTCTCTCTGAAGGAAATTTTTGTCTGTCTAAAAATTAGAGACTAAATAAAATGATATTACTAGGAAGAAATCTTGTTTATTAAACTTCATTGATGAATGTAAGAGTTGGGGTCCTGACAGAAAAGAGGTCACACTCAAAGATTTGTTGTAGGGCAACTTGCTGAGGTAAAGAATAATAATAATAAACGGGGTAAAGAATCCAACCAAAAAATGTGAGGCAGCCACAGATGAACCCTATCAAGAAATTGTTACCTCATCTAGGCTTAAAAAGCAAGAGGAGGAAGTAAGGGCAATGAACATAAACCATGGGAGAGGTGCCATCTCACAGACGTGGTACCTTAGAACATAGCCATTGTCAGACCCACAGCAAGGCAGGCAGACAGTGGCAGTAGCAGGTGTGAGTATCAATATCCCAACTTTTTCCCAGCCCTAAACTCCCGAACCCCGTCATTGTCATCCTTTGGCCAACTAAGGGATATAGATGCTGTCTGTGGAGATACGTCTCCTAGATTACAGAGTGGGATAAAGAAGGTGTTGAAAATGGGTGAGGTAACACGAGATCAGATTATCAAATCAGATTCACACAAATCAGATTGTATCTGGTGTTAGATTTTCCTGATGTTTGCATCCTTGAAATCAATCAAGAGACTTAGTCTAAACAGGAAAATGTCTGGCACATTCAGGGACATCCTAGGTTCTTCTTTATTAATGAAATAACCTGGGTAACTTTTAGTTTATGGAGCATCTCTATTCTGTACCTCAGATGGTCACTATTTTTTATGACACTGCTAAGGATGCCAAGCCCCATAAATCCATGTACCCCAGGTTTGTTTCCCATAAACAATTGTAATTAGGGACATCCTGCTAAGATAATTTCATAGATATGCACTCTCCTCCTAGAAAATATCATTCTGTTTAGCAGAAGGTCTTATACTCTTGAAAAGAGATTAGAATTGTGCACATTCCTTCTTTCTTTACCTGGGAGTGTCTCTTTGATAAGGAGGAGAGTATTGGAGAGATGGCATATATGTTTTTATACTGCTAGATGAATTTAAATTTAAAAGTGAGGCACCTTCAGTAATTTTCATAGAGGATAATGGGTAAAAGGAATTAAAAATTAACATAAAGCATAGCTGCTTCATTGACAGCTACAAGGAGGCAGACTTAATGCTGCTTTTTTCTACCACCCATTTCATATTAAGCTTACCCATTCCCAACAGCTCAGCATATTTTTTGTTTGTTTTCTCTGCTAGGAAACCCAGATCTTCACTGGACGCATATCCTTACATGATCCTATTTCCCTATGTACAAGTCTGTCAAGGCTGCCATCACAAAATTGCATAGACTGGGTGGCTTAAGCAACACATTTATTTTTTCACAGTTCTGGAGGCTAGAAATCCAAGATCAAGGTTCTGGGGGATTCATTTCCTAGTAAGGACTCTCTTCTTGGCTGGCAGATGGTCAGCAGTACACAGGGGAAGCTCTGCTCATAATGTTGAAGGAGGTATTCTGAATATGTCCATCCACACAAACACAATACTGTTTTTTCATATCTGCTACTATGTCATTAACCAAAACAAGTCAAAAGGGCATGTTTCAAGCTAAACAGGGAATGCACACACTTCCCATCATGAAGCCAGACCAGCCACTTGGTTGAGCCCATTAACTGTTAGGATGGAATATGTTTTCCATAGAGTGTATTTATTTTGGGGAGTACTGAGTTAAGAATTTTATGCAGGAATTTATCACATTTCCCAAGTCTAAATGAATGAGCTCTCTTTCTGTCTGAAAATTACAATTCCAAATCTCATCCTGTCCCACACCATATGTGTGTGTGTGTGTGTGTGTGTGTAGCCATAGTTCTCATCATGGTATTATCATACCAGAGCTGATCTGCCATATTGCTCTAACCTGACATTCACCTGACACAAGTGCCAGCTGTCAAGGCCTACTACTCCAGGATTTATTTCACAAGGTTATGAGATTTTGTCCCTACTACTTTCTGTTCTCTTTTACCACAGTGGAAATATCTACTCTTCATTTGCTATGTGTCTCCCTCTCTCTGTCTTTCTAACCTTTTTCTCTCATTTACATCTTGTTCTCTTCGTAATTATTTCTACCCTTGTGTTTTGGAATATTGATTCCATAAGATGTGAGGTATTATCTCATTAGCTTAAAACAATTACTATTTATTGAGAATTTTTTAATAAATTAGCCCCCTGAGGACAAAGGTAGTTTTTTAGACATTCATGGATGAATGAGTAATTTCATATATATTATGTGATCCTTGCTGGTTAATGAGGTTTTATTTATTGTGCAATTTTCATTTGCTGGGTGGGTTTTATATAGTTTGAAGACATTTATATTGCATTAATTATATCATTTAATTGTATATATTACATTGGAATGTTGATGTACTTAAGAAACCTGAAATTTATAGGCAGCAAAGGAATTGTACGTGGTCAAAAGATTGCAAGTGGCACAAATGTTATCTGAAGATAGAATTTATTATTCCAAGTACCATGTTTCTTTTAAGTAGCTTAGCTGCCATAGAGTTGACTAATGTTCCCCTAGATTTTGCATGTAATAAAACTTTATATATTTTAAAAGTTTGTTTGAAAGATACTTTAATTCTATTTCTGTACTGATTTGAAAATTTAGAGCACAATCTTTCAACCAATGAACTTTGTTCCATTGTGATTGAGGGTCATGTCAGAATGAAGCCATTAATCACTATAGTTCCACACAGAGGAGCCTAAAATTGCTAGAGAGTGAAGGTTTAATAAGTGGGAGATCCTATAAATGTCACTCTGGTTGTGAACCAATGAAGAGACAGGTAATAATCCAATAGTGTTTTTAAAAACTATATGTAGGCTGACTTTAAGAAATACATTCGTTTTTGGAATGATTTTTATGGAACCAATTTCTTTGAAAATTGCAGCTGAGAAAACGGTATGTGTGTGACACTAATTTATCCATTTTTAACTGGAAACCATAAAAACAAATGTTATTTGGAAGAAAGACATTAAGAGAAAACTCTTCTTCAGAATAACTCAGCCTACATTTGATAGGTAATTGAGGGGTTATCTCTTTGAATAAATCAAGAAAAATATGAATAAAATTTTGTGACTCTAATTTCAAACCTTATTTTTATCTAAGTTAAAAAAAAGGAAAAATACTCATGGCTCATGCTCTGCAGATTAAACATATCACTGGCTGAAGAAGTATGGCGTAGCACACACTAAAAATGGTAGAAAAGCATTACCATAATTAAAAGTGTTTTTTTTCTGTGGGATATGAGAGATTAATGTTGCTATAGCCTAACTCAGCAAATTTCTTAACTCCGTGGTCCTCAGTTTCCTTGACAATAAAAGTACTCAGTTGTTTGAATTAATATGTAAGATGCCTTCTAGCTCTGAGAAGTTGTGACTATTTAGACAACCTAATTTTATTATTAGTGACAAGTAGCTTTTTCTCTGGCAAAATCCTTATTGGTTATTAAAAATAAAAATGCTAATATTATACTGCTTCTTGGCCTAAATCATTTTCCTCATAAAGAGAATATTCAGGCAGGTCTTCTTTAAAATAGAAAAAATTAATTGGATGTTTTATATATATATATGTGTGTGTGTGTGTGTGTGTGTGTGTGTGTGTGTGTGTGTGTTATTATTCTTCAGGGGACTGTTATGAACGTCAAGTAGTTTGTTTTAAATAGGACTACATCGGTTTATTCTTCTTCAACAAGAAGCTAAATCTTTTAAAAGGCTCTTTGCCCTGTGGCTCATATACCATAAGCCATTAACAATAAAGTGGAGTCAAGAGAAACTTTGCTAAGGCAACTCCGACATTAATTAGGGACTGTTACTGATATCCAAATTGCATATTATTCCACCAAACTGCTGTGAAAATGGCATCCTATGGTTTTAGATAATATTTACATATCTGAAATACATTCATGAACACTGCTTTTCCAATAAAGCAAGCTATGAGTGTTTTATTGAAACTAAACTATAGAATCCCAGAGGTTTTCTATTGTAGTGCTCAAAAAATTTAACTGAATGAATGTAACAACTCATTTTTGAAAGATAAAAGAATACTGTATAACTTGATTTTTAAGGTAGAATTAGTCTTCATATTTTCCTCCCTAATCCATGGTTTGTTTTTTTAATTTTTTGTAATTTCTACAGAGATAATTCTCCTTTAATGGGAAAGTACATACTATGAAAAATAGTGTCTTAAAGATAAGCAAATTATCTGGTTCTTTAGTGCAGGCAGTGGCTGAGATTGAAGCAAGTGACATACTTTCTTCCTTCTAGGAATGGAATATGAAGTATTTATAGAGAATAGTGGGTAAATGTGCTTCTTAGAAGTGAGAGCTTAGAAATGGATGTAGAACAGAAACTCAAGACTTTGAATTTTCATGAATTGAAGTTGTCACGTAAAACAAGTGTATTTGGAAGAACACTCAAGTTAGCCTTCTACCTATCTTCAACACAGAGCTCCGTTTTTTGCATTCTGCAGCTGCTCTGTTTAGTTCTAGAATCCTTGGGTCTATCCTGACCTTTCAGGCAGTCATAACCAAATAGATTATCAGTGATGTATATGCTTAATATATTCAGTTTCACCCTAAAAACAAAATATATTGCTGATTGCATGTTAACTTCAGAAAGGTTTTTGGAGTCTCACATTTAGACAAACCAGGCCAGAGGTATAGGGGACTTTAAGCTTAATTATAAAAGGCCAGTAGTCTTTGTGTTCATCTGGGAGTTTAAGGGTAAGTAGTATCACATAGAGGTGAGTTTAAGCTGGATATGGAAGGACAACTAGGAACAACTCTCTCTGAAATAGTTTGACATCCTGGCAATGGAACGTTATGTACCGTGGGACTTGTGCATAAATATATACTACGTTTTTGGAATGGTGAGTAGGTTAGAGAAATTAATTATCCACTCTGTGCACTCACAGAAATATTCTGTCTCTCTGTCTCCCTCTTTCCCTCCCTCTTCCTCTCTTTTCCTCCTTTCTCTTCCCTCCTTTCTCTCACCACATTTAAGTAGGTAGATCTCTGGGATTAAGACTCTGCTTGGCTGCTGACTAGATTTGTTTCTTCCAAATTAGCATACAACATTATTATTATTTCTATATATGAAGTGACTGAACTATAGGACAGTGATGAATAAAATAACTTTTATGGGCTTCCCTGGTGGCGCAGTGGTTGAGAGTCCGCCTGCCGATTCAGGGGACACGGGTTCATGCCCCGGTCCGGGAAGATCCCACATGCCGCGGAGCGGCTGGGCCCGTGAGCCATGGCTGCTGAGCCTGCGCGTCCGGAGCCTGTGCTCCGCAACGGGAGAGGCCACAGCAGTGAGAGGCCTGCGTACCGCAAAAAAAACACAAAACTTTTACTTAAGACTTTGCACCCTGGAGCAAATGGGTTATTCTTACCCCACTCTAAAAATTTCCACATTTAAAAGTTTTTTGTTTTGTACTTTTTCTTTGTGTTTTTTATCCCTCTTACGTTGCTATTAGTTATATTCCAAAGACAATATTTTTCCAGTGTACATTCCTGACATAAAACTAAGTCAAATCCTGGCTCAATTGCTAATCAGCTGTAAGATTTTAGGGAACTCTGTTAACCTCTTTGGGCTTCAGTATCCTCATCTGTATAAGTAGGACATTAACTCTAAAGTTTATTTTAGGTCTCAGTTCTATTCTGTAGCTGCATAAATGTGAGTGATAATTACCTCTGTTTTCTATTTAGAATAAATTGGCAGTCAAGTAAAATGCTAGTACACATCCATTATTGAAATGTAAGGTAGTAGAATTTAAGAGATTTGTTACCACTTTTTGCATTCCCCTCTTGACATCATGGTAACATCTTTGAATAGTAATGAAAATTTGAGTTCATGTTAAGACAGGTTATTATTTCACCTCATGGAACTATTGTAATGACAACAACTTTGAAGGAAGAAACAGTTGTTTCTTGAAGAGCTTGAGTTTACAAGTATTTAACATAAATTCTAAATAAATCTTCTCCACTCTAAAAGGTAGGTGATATTACCCTCTTGAAATTTAGGAAAGTGTATTTTAAATTTCTTTCCTGAATCTCAAGGAACTGAAAGATATGTTTTGAACCCACTTCTGTATGGTGGCAAAGTTGGCCCATTTCATGCCACTCATCTATGAAGTAAGAGTCAATTATGAATTGTGTTTGGTTCCTTCGGGCAGTTATGCTTTGAAAGCCCTTCTGTTAGCCATTATTTTTTGGATAACTTACTTCTTTGTGTCTCATTTTCTTCATCTGTAAAAAGGAATATAAATTATATAATCATTATATAATTCACTTAATTCTGCTTACTTAAATCTAAGGCACTAAGGTATTTTAGATTTGAATAATCAGAGAGGAAGAGGAAGGACGTTCTGGGCAAGGAAAACAGATACAATCAAAAGCCTGGGAAAAGGCATTATTTTTGGGATACGTTACTTGTGTCTCATTTTCTTCATCTGCACAAAGGAATATAAATTACATAATCATTATATAATTAACTTACAGAGTTTTTGATATATAAAGGGTATAGATATTACTGTGGGGTCCTGGAATTGATTTTAGGATAGTATGGCCGGGAAGTCCCAGTCTTCCATCTTGGAGGAAAAAATATGATTGTGGGCAAGAATTATTGATTGTAAATCTAGCACACTCAGTCAGCAGGGCTTGAGCTTGAGAGCAAGACTAAGTACTTAAGCAGTGATGAGAGTTACTGAAGTCCATCTAATCTGTGTTCTGTTCATTCATTCATTCAACAACCAAATTCCTTTATACCTTCTGGGGAGAAGGTCCATTGGCTTCAGCACATTCTCAGTGGGGCTTTATAACTCCAAATTCATGTAGTGTTTAAGTCAGTTATCTAATTTTTTTCCCAAATAGTTAGTCAATTTTCTCAACACTATTTATTCAACAGTGAAATTGTGGTAGGCTAAGAAATTGCCCCCAATAAGGAAAGTTGGGGAGATCACCAAAGGAGAGTTGCTCAGGCCCTCAGGTTTTCTCAAAACCAGCACCTGCAAAGAGAGGGCTTTTACTGAAAACTCCTGGGCTGAGCAGACCCCATCTTGGAGGAAGTAGTGTGGGACCTCCTGGCCAAACTATCCTGAAAACAATTGTTGGACCCCACAGTAATATCTATACCCTGTGGGGTCCCATTCATAAGTTTTTTACTTACATGGTCTAAGCAAGCTCAATGATGCAAAACCTGGTAGCCAGCAGTAAGGATTCACTCAAAGTCACTGCCATTAACCATGAAGCCATAAAGGCTTCCCGGAGACAGTATCCTTGAACCCAACCCTGCAGTGTTTTACGGTCTAAGCAAACTCAACAATGCAAGAAATTATAGTGAACAGTAAGGATAGTAATGATAAAATAAATCAGCCTCCACTGACACATGAATGCCTAGGAATATTAGCTAAATTTCTGTACAAAAAACTTCTCCTCACAAAATTAACTCATTTTATATATCAAAAACTCTAAGATTTAAAAAATTTATATTTTCGTGAGACAAAACAATTGTTTCCACAGTATCTATGGTTCTTGTTACTTAATGCTGTGTTTCACGTTCTGTCACATTTGATGGGCCATTGTTTCTTCTGTTCTTTCAAGTTTAGGAAATTCACTATTTGTGGTTTTGGAAATGAGCTCATGAGTAATGATACACTATTTCTTATCTTGACTTTGTGCAAAAGGGATGGCCTAAGAATCAAGGACGACCATAAGACATATGCAGTGGTTCAGAGAAGGGGACTAAATAACTAAAGGTGAATTAAGAGGCATTTTCCCTCTCTGCTAGTGAACATGACCTTACATGAGTCTCAAAAATAATTTTGAACCTAATGCTTACTTGTGACTGAATTCTCTGTATGGTTAAAAGAAATAGTTCTCGGTCATGAGATATGCGACATCTTTGCTAGTCAGTGAAGATGATCTCTATCCCCAGGTAAAATAGTTGAGGGGAATGGTGGTTTTGACATAATTGTTATAAAAATGATTATAGACATGGTAGAGGTTTATATTAAGTGATGTGGAATTATAGTAGGAAGGAAAAACAAGCACAGAGAAGTCTACACAAGTGAGGATAGTAGTTTGAACTGAGTCTTAAAGTTGCATTAGGCTTATCAGGCAGAGGATAATGGACTATTTTAGAAGATGTAAATCAGTATAGGACAAGGCAAAGGTGAATGTGTCTTATATCCTGTGGACTTATATTGGCTTCAGACATATAGAAGCCATGTTAATTTTTCTCATGACACTACTAGGCTATGTCTCTAATTTTTCACTCTTTTCTGTCTATACATGCCACATTAGCTGTTGAACTAAAAAGATGAGACTTTTAAAAACCTGGGTATGTATATAAAGTATAAACCAGGAACATGTTACGGTTAGATGCTAGGAAATCATAGGATTTCTTAACTAATATATTGGAAAAAATTTCCCTTTTCTGTGATTTTAATCTGTCTCAAATAACCATAAATGATGTTTGAATTTTATAGATTGTGTTTTGCTTTGGAAACATTTTATTGCCAGAGAACTCCAAGATGTATATTTCAATATAGAAGAAAAAGGCAGCAGATCCATGCACATTACAACTATGTAGGTGTAATATTTGGAAACGGAGTTTAAAGATCAGCTTTTTTTTTTAACTGAATTTTCAACTAACAGAATCCAGTGAAACAGATAAATTAGAAAATACAGGTTTATTCTATATAGCCTATTATAATTTAATTTTGTGAATGATTATTTGGATTAATAGCCTAGAGCAGAGTTTTAGGACCTTCTGATATTCAGATGCCTTCCTTTTTTTTTTTTTTTTTTCCTTTCTAATCAACTGCCAGAAATGCAGTCTTTCCAGGAAAATAAGGTTTTAGCTGATGCCCAAAGCAGTCAACAAACATTTTAGAAGAAAATATAACCTTTCATAGTTCAGACTGTAAATTATCATATAACCTGTACTGAATTAAATAATTATATGTTTAATTACATCTCATTTTAGAAGTGTGTATGATGTAGGTTCTCCTTCCATTAAAACTTTCAAATATCCAACATATTAAAAATAGGATATTTAAAGAATTTATCGCTTAGTTCAAGGTAGATATTGAAAAGGTTAGTATTCCTTTCTTTCTCCACCACTCACCTCTAAAAAGTGAAAGTGTTTAGGCTGATCTCTGTTCCGTTCCTGTAGCCATGAAAATATTTGTACATGTGTGTTCTTTAATGATGATTGGTAACTCATGATGTAATGCTATGTGTGATACTTTTTGCTTTCTGCCAGAAACAGCCTGTCACCTAGCAAGGGTTTAATGACTAGCTCCTTGATTTTTAAATCATGACAGAATTTCCAAAATGGTTTCTGCATTTAACTAATTGGATCGTTAACATTTTGTACAAAATTAATTGCCATGTGATCGTTTTGTTCTTTGGCTTCCTTCTGTACTAAATCCCCAACCAAATGTCATTGGACACATGATTTTTGATTTCTTCATTAAATATTTTATTTTGTGATCATGTGCCTAAATTTTTAATGTGTGGTTGTTTCCTCTACAATCATTTAATAGAATTCTTAAGATTTTTTGGTCATGTTGAGGTTTTGCTTTTTTTTAAAAGAAAATTATATATAGCTGACCTTCTGTAGAGAGTTTTTTACATAATCTCCTGATACATAAAGTATTAGTGCAAATTGAAATTGTAAGGGCCTCGTTTAGATGTTTTCAGATGTTTTCGTTAAGCTTGAAAATATCTTCCTTCTGTTGAAGGCATTAATGAGTTATGATGTAAAATTCATAACAACTGCATTTTTCTTGCTCTGACTTAAGAATCTGATATAAAGGATTAAGGAGAATTTGGTGTAAGTGCATTTAATATTTCAAAGATATTTCCTTTGAGGGTTGGATAGATTTTAATGTGTTATCAAAATCTTGGTCAATGTTAGTTTGTCCGAAATGGAGATTTCCTTTTGAGATATTGACAAAATTTGAGGCTATGAGACAGACTTTGAAATGCAGTAAATTCACTGCCGTGATGCCTCTTGGAAGAGAGTAATTCTCTTCTCCCCTCCAACTTTAGCCTTAACATTTAATCTATTGGGTTATTATTTTGGGTATTTCTTTATATCCCCAACCCAGGCTCTGAAACAAAGCTGTGCATTTAGTAGGCTTACTTAGTAGTATGTGGAATTGCCACTTGGAACAATTCTTGGCAGTTTTCTTTGAAATTTTTCATATCATCTTGGAACTGTGTCTACATACCAACTCAGTGCACAGGAGAAGCTCTTAGGAAGCAAGTCTGAGTGAGAAAATCATGGGCTACTGAACTGGAAGACCTAGACATTAATCTTTGAGCTACTATGCACTTGTATAAAATCAGCACGTCAGACCAGATTTCTTGAACTTCCTTTTCCTCATCTCTGAAATCAAGATGATACTACTTACCTCATGGGTTACAGTGAAGATTAAGAACGTATATATATATAAAATGGTTGACACTTAGGCGGTACTCACTGTGTGTCAGGTATCATGTTGAACACAGTAAAACACCACAATCCTGTGAGTCAGGTACTGAAACCCCAGGTTATAGTGAGGAAACTGAAGCACAGGATGGAAGTAAATTGCCCAAGGACACACAGCTGGTAAATCAGGCTCCAGATCTGCGTCCTTAACTAGGCTTCAATGCAAAATATATGGTCCAAAGTATGTGATCAATAAATAGTAGACTCTCTCTTCTCCATCTTCTCAATTCACACAGAAGGATGCTTATGAATGGTCATCCACAGTCCACTGCATCTGTTCATTGCAGGCTGTGGTGTAAATATCTCTCTTTTAGTATTTTCTCTCTGGTGATTGATTTTTATCTCATTTTTGGCATATTCTACCTCCATTCTGTGGTGGTTGTTGTTACTCCTGATAGGAGCTTTAGGTGTTTATTTAATAATCTAGGTCTTTATTTATTTCGGTAATATTGTTTTTTCTTGGCTTCATGGCAAAACCTCTTCAGTTTTCTCTCTGACAGTTTTATACTCAGCCATTGTCGTTTTCTCCTCAGCCTCTGCCAAACACTAAGTATCGAAAGGCTCCTTCCTACTCCTGTCTTATACGCTCTGTCCTTCCTTACATATTTATTCATCTTAAATCAGGAAAGCAAATATTTGTTCTCATAAGGACCCACATTATTAGAATTGGGAAACAGAATTGGGCAGGACTCAGGGCAGATCTAGAGACATGCTGCTTATGCACTGTCCTTCATTTGTAACATGGTTTACATTTCACAGTGTCTTTAATTCTCACTAGTGTTCAGTCTTTTTTCCTTAGTCTGCTGATCATCTCCCTCTGCTTATTATTTGGAGTTTGCACATGGTTCCTCATAAAAACACATGATAGAGGGACTTTTTAACCTTAGGTGCCACTGCTAAGAGGTCCATTATTTTATTATTACATAGCTCAGATTCTCAAGCAACAAACCTTTATGGTGACATTATTTGACCTCTGTCTCTATCTCTGGCTTCACTTTGACCCTCTGCTCCTATGTGCTGTCACAGTGACTTTCTTTCTGTAACTGAAATGGGACTGGCTTATCTCCACCTCAGGTGTTTTGCACTGGCTGTTCTCTGCCTGGAGACTATTTTACAATATCTGTGCATGGCTGGTGTCTGTGAAAAACTCATGATTCTAGATGCAGTATTTAATCATCTTCATTGCTCAAGCTGTGATTGATTTTTGAAAGCAAGGTGTCAAAAAGAATGCAAAAAGCTGCATAAGTTTTATTATTTATCACTGTTTTATGATTTTAAGTGCTTAAAGTTCTGATAATGAAAATAATAAAATTAGTTTAAATTTCCTTTTTATTTGAGAATAAGATTATAATATTTTCCCCTTGTTATTGCTTTCCAGAAGGAAGAAATAGTCATACCATTTTAATATGAATTCATCTTTTTAATTATCATTCAGAAATGCTATGGCATGATTCAAAAAAATTATTAAGTTACAGAGATGTCTCCTGATTACTTCTAAAATTTTCTATTTTTTATTTCTCTTGAATATATTCAGAAAATGCTTTTGTAAATTTTGAATTCAAAAGATATTTCTTATTTGAAGGAAATATAGCCACCCTGACAGGAATATCAGAATAGGCATAAATGTGTAGATTCCCAAAGTAGGGAAAATATTTCAGTGAGAAGGGTTCTAGCAGGTGTTTAACTTCTGCAGTGAGTCAATTAAAAACAGTTCGGAACAAATGCATTCTAGTGGAGACAGTATTGTGAGTCAGAAGTGTTTCCTGCTAATGGAAAAATGAATTTGAAGTAACCATATATAGATCTCTCAGTGTTTCCTAGGATGCCTCACATGGATGTGTTACATGCTGCACAACTAACTGGTAGTAGGGAATAGAATGTCTTCTACATCAAGTTGCATCAGAGCAGATATTTGCCTGCTATGAAATCCCCAATTTAATCTTCACGTATGTGCTCATTCCCTCTTTAAAAAAAATATAAAACACATCATAGAATTTAGAATTTTAACCAATTTTAAGTGTACAGTTCAGTGACACTAAGTACATTCACGCTATTGTGCAACCATTACCATGGTTCATCTTCAGAACTCATCATCTTGCAAAACTAAAACTCTACCCTTTAAACTACAGTAACTCCCCATTTCACTATTCTGTTTTTGGTTTATATGAGTTTTATTACTTCAGGTACCTCATATAAGTCAAATCATACAGTATTTGTCTCTTTGTGACTAGCTTATGTAACTCAACATAATATCCTCGGGGAGGTCCATCCATGTTATAGCATGTGTCAGAATTTCCTTTCATTTTAAGGCTAAATAATACTCCAGTACTCCATTCTCCATTTTCTTTGTGTGTATGTATGTACATATATGTGTGTATGTGTGTGTGTATATACACACACACACACACACACACATACATATAATATTTTATTTATCCATTCATCTGTCGATGACCACTTGGATTGTTTCCACCCCTTGGCTATTGTGAACATGGCTGTACAAATATCTCTTCAAGTCTCTGGTTTCAGTTCTTTTGGCTGTATATCCGGAAGTGGAATTGTTGGGTCATATGATAGTAATTTTTTTTATTTTTTGAGGAACTGCCATACTATTTTTCATAGTGGCTTTGCCATTTTACATTCCCACCAGCAATGTACAAGGGTTCCATTTTCTCCAATCTTGCCAACACTGGTTATTTTCTTTTTTCTCCCTCCCTCAGTCCCTCCCTTCCTTCCTATAGTAGCTGTTTTAAGGGGTGTGAAGTGGTTATCTCATTGTGGTTTTATTTGTTTGTTTGTTTTAATTAATTTATTTGGCTGTGTCAGGTCTTAGTTGCAGTGTGCTGGCTCAACAGTTGTGGCGTGCAGGCTGCAGAGTTTGCGGGCTTAGTAGTTGCAGCGTGCAGGCTTAGTTGCCCCATGGCATGTGGGATCTTAGTTCCCTGACCAAGAATTGAACCCATGTACCCTTCACTGGAAGGTGGATTCTTAACCACTGGACCACCAGGGAAGTCCCTCATTGTGGTTTTGATTTGTATTTTTCCTCATGATTATAATCTTTTATGTGCTTAGTAGTCATTTGTATCTTCTTTGGAAAAATGCTATTCAAGTCCTTTGCTTGCTTTTTAATTGGGTTGTTTGTGTTTTTGATTTTGAGTTGTATCCTCATTTAGTCTTTATAGCTTCCGTGATTATATTGTTGGGTTTATAATGTACATATATGTAATATATGAGAGCAAATATATAAATGATGGGTGACAGCAGAAATATATTGCTGCAAGTTTTCTATATTTTTCCTGAAGTAATTTGATATTGATATTAACTCTAAGAACTTTGTGAAAATTAAAGATATAGACTTATGATATTTTTATCAATAAACTTTTGTAAAAAATATCCACTGTGGCTAGGGAATTTTCTCTTCGTGTCTAGTCTGGAATCTTCTTTGTGAACTTCAGTCTTTGATTTTTTTCTTCATCCTCTATAAGTATAATGTGTGTGTAAGACATTTTTAAGGATTGTGTTTCCTTACAGTACGTGCTGATAAATTCTCATTGATGCCTCTCTAGCTGTTTGCTTGATGCAAACGATTTATCCTCAAACTGAGTATTCTGTTCTCTTTGCATTGAGTTCTAGTATTTCTGTAAATTGTGGCAAGAGGAAGGCTTATTTTATACTATTCCTGTTGATGTGAAGAATTACAAAATGAATTGTAACCTGTAAATAAGCCACTGCCCACCTACCTCTAAGCCCCAGTTAAGAGTTTACCTGGGGCTTCCCTGGTGGCGCAGTGGTTGAGAGTCCACCTGCCGATGCAGGGGACGCGGGTTCGTGTCCTGGTCCGGGAAGATCCCACATACCGCGGAGCGGCTGGGCCTGTGAGCCATGGCTGCTGGGCCTGCGCGTCTAGAGCCTGTGCTCCGCAACGGGATAGGCCACAACAGTGAGAGGCCCGCGTACCGCAAAAAAAAAAAAAAAAAAAAAAAGAGTTTACCTGGATGCTCTGTCTCCCCTCATATAATAACATAAGTGCTCTTTACTCTCCCAAACAAGCTGCATTTGATTAACATTTTAATGCACAGTATCAAACAAGGTACATTGTGTCAGGAGGGATATGGAAATATGGATTTGTAAGAAACAAAAATGGAATTGATTAATTTGAGTCAACTAGGAAAATTAATTACTTAATGATGTCTCTGGCTTGTCCTGTACCTTTGTTTACTAGGTTATCTTTGAATAAATGTCATGAAATGATATTTACAGATTGTATGTGGAAATAACTCAAGACCAAGGATATTTATAACTTACGCCAGAAAGGATTTTCACTTACTTCTGCCCGTGACTCTAGGTGACTCTAGGCACTAGCAAGGCAGGTTAACATTACTCCAGTTTTAAGAACTGAGCTTTTCTGAGCCAATCTCTTGCCACTAGGTTGGACTGCATTCCTTGTAAGGGATAGTTTTTTCCATCAGTTTTGCCCTAACTTCTGGGATTCAACCTCTTGTGTTTCACCTCAAACTGTGGGGAAGGAATGTAATCCAGGCTCCTGTACTGAGTTCAAAATTTTGTTCCCCTGTATCCTTGAGACTGTCAGAAACAATGCTGTCAGAAGCAATGCTCAGCCTTGAACTATTTTTCTCACACTGGCAAAGGAACACCCAGGACAAATGTAGCCTCAAATTCAATACCTGTCCTTCTGGATTTTTGTTCTTTATCTTTCTTGTGGTAATTTCTCACTATTCTGTTACTTCTTTCTGTGACTAACTCAAGATAGGTAAGTAGGTAGATACTATGTACTCTATAGACACTACCATGTAAAACAGTTATGACAGATACTGAAAACTTTTAAGTATAATATCCATGGCCTTTTCCTTGATTCTCTGACTTCTAGTCAAATACCCCACTTTTTTTTTTTTTTTTTTCTGCTTTTTTGTTCTTGGGTCATTTTAAAGGTAAGTGTTAATGGGTAAAGAGAATTAAAATAAGCAAAAAAAAAAATCCTACATAAAATTGCTAGATATATACAAATATATAATAATGTGTATATGTAACAACTAATTTATGTATATATGCATGCATATCTCTCTCTCTACATATATATATGCATATGTATGTATATATACAATCTTTTTGTTCTTTAGTCTGCCTATCCGGTAATGCATTTTTTGTTTTATATACTTTTAAATTTATCTGCATTTTTCTTTTGCTTTGTTGCTTTACCTTTAACACATATTGTTACTTTAAAATGACCCAGGAGCAAGTAAGCACAAGTGTGCAGGCACACACACACACATGTACATGCACACACACAGACACACCCAAAGGGTATTTGACTAGAAGTCATAGGATGAAGGAAAAGGTCATGAATAATTATCCTTTAATGTTTTTAGTACTTGTCACAACTGTGTTAAGTGGTAGTTTTTATAGAGTGTTTTTAATTTCCCTCTTAACTATATGGTTGGTCCTATTATCCTGTAGAATTGTCAAAATACACTAGTCATGTGTGTGTATGGCCAGATGCTTTCATGGCTCAGGAAGCAAATTTAAGAAGTGTCACTTCAGTTTGCAAAATATTCTCTGATGGGCTTTATGCAACATCCTTCTCGCTGCTTTGAAGATCATTTTTACTTGAAAATAATTTCTAAAGAAAGTAAGCTAGTAATAGTAAAAGAATATATTAGTACCCCATCCTACAAAGAATCTTCTGAAACATATTCACTTATTTTTTATGTTCAGATGAACACTGAGAATTGAAAGCTAGTCTTAAACATTAAAAATAATTGTTAGGTAAATTTCTTAAGTAAAAACCTCTGAAAAAACTTGTATTACACTCTCCCTTTGCTCTGCCATCCTAGATTCACTGCCTTTCACCTTTGATGCGTCTTTAACATGCATTTTGCCTCTTTCTTGATTGTGTTTTTTGATCATCTTATCAGTGCAAAATAGATGTTGAGTGTTTATAAAAAAAAAAGGCTAGATGATCATCCATCAGGTAGATTAGAGGCAGGCTTTAAACATTTTATTAAAGGTAGACTGGATCATATCCATGGGCCCTTTCAATCATGAGATTCCGTAATTTAGTGATTTTCTTCTTATAAATAGCTCAGGATTTTAAAGAACTTTGGTATCTTTGCTTTTCATTAAGAGATTCCTGACTTCTTTGATTGCCATATTTCATCAATTAGTGTTTAGTTACTTAATTTTATTATTTTTAATTTTATTTTCAATTAGTATTTATTGTCTCCATGTGTGTGAGTTTCTTTTTCTTCAACCCAAGTTTGTGTGCCCATACGCAGTGAGGCCAAAGAAACTGAAACATCAGAGTTTGAAGCAGAGAGAGGTTTATTGCAGGGCCAAGCAAGGAGAATGGGTGGCTCATGCTCAAAAGGAGAAGTTTTTAAAGGGAAGATGTTTTTAAAGGCAACATTTGGGGTGAGGGCTGCAGGGCACATGACTTTCTTCTGATTGGTTGGTGGTGAGGTAACAGGGTGGTGTTCCAGGAATCTCAATTATCAGACTTCTGGTTCCACCCATTCTGGGGTCTCAGCATGTAGTTACCATCCTACACTTGAGTGGGGGCCTTAGTTCCTGCAGACAAACTCAAAGATGTATATCAGATTGTTATGTATTTCCCTTGAAGAGGAACTAAGACTCTGTTTTATTGCTGAACTATTGTCTCCTGACTGGTTTTCCTTTCTTTCTGCGCTCCCTCACTTCCCTAATTGGTTAACTGCTTGTGCTTGAACCTGCTCTTTGGAACTCAGGGAAGCCCTGGGAGACTAAAGCCCTTTTCTACAAATGAGAAACAGGGGACAGGGAAAGGCTTCTCTACCTGAGAGGGCCTCAAAGGGTCCTGCTCAGTTTCCTTTTGGAGAATAACGGTTATTACTAGTGACTACTTAAGCTAAAAATGTGAAAATTTGAAGTATGTTTGCAGCAGAGTAAATACGACTATTCTGAATTATCTTTGGCACTTATCCCAGCAACTTAAGGGTTTATATAGGAAGGGCTAAAGCCTTTGATTTATGGTCTGTCTGGACTCCTTTGGTGACCAACAGTCTCTTAAAAGTAAAAGCTTCTGTTTTCTTCCCCCCCCTCATTATTTGGCTTCCATACTCATCAGAATAATTTATAACTGATGCAAAAAATAAATCTTATAAAATCATCTAATTGTTGTATCCTGAGAGGGGAAAAACATGTTTATGTATGTGGTATGAAATAAAATTCATATTTTATGGCAAGACAAGAAAAATTTAAACATAAGAAATTTTCTCTGCCCTATGGCCTCCTCTCTCCCCCCTATCGTGCATTGTATATCTACATTATACATTGACCAAACCTCCCGCATTGGCAGAAATACCTGCTCAGCCTTAAAGAGCAACATTCTCCTAGCATCAACAAGACAGCTCCTTAAAGATAACATTCCTTCTTCTTTTTTTTTCAACATCTATATTTTATTTTTTTTATTTTTTATTTTTTTAACATCTTTATTGGGGTATAATTGCTTTACAACGGTGTGCTAGTTTCTGCCCCATAACAAAGTGAATCAGTCATACATAAACATATGTTCCCATATGTCTTCCCTCCTGCGTCTCCCTCCCTCCCACCCTCCCTATCCCACCCCTCCAGGCTGTCACAAAGCACCGAGCCAATATCCCTGTGCCATGCGGCTGCTTCCCACTAGCTATCTACCTTACTACGTTTGTTAGTGTATATATGCCCATGACTCTCTCTCGCCCTGTCACAGCTCACCCTTCCCCCTCCCCATAACCTCAAGTCCGTTCTCTAGGAGGTCTGCGTCTTTATTCCTGCTTTACCCCTAGGTTCTTCATGACATTTTTTTTCTTAATTTCCATATATATGTGTTAGCATACGGTATTTGTCTTTTTCTTTCTGACTTACTTCACTCTGTATGACAGACTCTAGGTCCATCCACCTCATTACAAATAGCTCAATTTCGTTTCTTTTTATGGCTGAGTAATATTCCATTGTATATATGTGCCACATCTTCTTTATCCATTCATCCGATTATGGGCACTTAGGTTGTTTCCATCTCCGGGCTATTGTAAATAGAGCTGCAATGAACATTTTGGTACATGACTCTTTTTGAATTTTGGTTTTCTCAGGGTATATGCCCAGTAGTGGGATTGCTGGGTCATATGGTAGTTCTATTTGTAGTTTTTTAAGGAACCTCCATACTGTTCTCCATAGTGGCTGAACCAATTCACATTCCCACCGGCAGTGCAAGAGTGTTCCCTTTTCTCCACACCCTCTCCAGCATTTATTGTTTCTAGATTTTTTGATGATGGCCATTCTGACTGGTGTGAGATGATATCTCATTGTAGTTTTGATTTGCATTTCTCTAATGATTAATGATGTTGAGCATTCTTTCATGTGTTTGTTGGCAGTCTGTATATCTTCTTTGGAGAAATGTCTGTTTAGGTCTTCTGCCCATTTTTGGATTGGGTTGTTTGTTTTCTTGTTATTGAGCTGCATGAGCTGCTTGTAAATTTTGGAGATTAATCCTTTGTCGGTTGCTTCATTTGCAAATATTTTCTCCCATTCTGAGGGTTGTCTTTTGGTCTTGTTTATGGTTTCCTTTGCTGTGCAAAAGCTTTGAAGTTTCATTAGGTCCCATTTGTTTATTTTTGTTTTTATTTCCATTACTCTAGGAGGTGGGTCAGAAAGGATCTTGCTGTGATTTATGTCATAGAGTGTTCTGCCTATGTTTTCCTCTAAGAGTTTGATAGTTCTGGCCTTACATTTAGGTCTTTAATCCATTTTGAGCTTATTTTTGTGTATGGTGTTAGGGAGTGATCTAGTCTCATACTTTTACATGTAGCTGTCCAGTTTTCCCAGCACCACTTATTGAAGAGGCTGTCCTTTTTCCACTGTACATTACTGCCACCTTTATCAAAGATAAGGTGTCCATATGTGCATGGGTTTATTTCTGGGCTTTCTATCCTGTTCCATTGATCTATATTTCTGTTTTTGTGCCATTACCATACTGTCTTGATAACTGTAGCTTTGTAGTATAGTCTGAAGTCAGGGAGCCTGATTCCTCCAGTTCCTTCTTTCGTTCTCAAGATTGCTTTGGCTATTCGGGGTCTTTTGTGTTTCCATACAAATTGCAAAATTTTTTGTTCTAGTTCTGTGAAAAATGCCAGTGGTAGTTTGATAGGGATTGCATTGAATCTATAGATTGCTTTGGGTAGTAGAGTCATTTTCACAATGTTGATTCTTCCAATCCAAGAACATGGTATATCTCTCCATCTATTTGTATCATCTTTAATTTCTTTCATCAGTGTCTTATAATTTTCTGCATACAGGTGTTTTGTCTCCTTAGGTAGGTTTATTCCTAGATATTTTATTCTTTTTGTTGCAATTGGTAAATGGGAGTGTTTTCTTGATTTCACTTTCAGATTTTTCATCATTAGTATATAGGAATGCCAGAGATTTCTGTGCATTAATTTTGTATCCTGCCACTTTACCAAATTAATTGATTAGCACTAGTAGTTTTCTGGTAGCATCTTTAGGGTTCTCTATGTATAGGATCATGTCATCTGCAAAGAGTGACAGCTTTACTTCTTTTCCGATTTGGATTCCTTTTATTTCCTTTTCTTCTCTGATTGCTGTGGCTAAAACTTCCAAAACTATGTTGAATAAGAGTGGTGAGAGTGGGCAACCTTGTCTTGTTCCTGATCTTAGTGGAAATGCTTTCAGTTTTTCACCATTGAGGATGATGTTTGCTGTGGGCTTGTCATATATGGCCTTTATTATGTTGAGGAAAGTTCCCTCTTTGCCTACTTTCTGCAGGGTTTTTATCATAAATGGGTGTTGAATTTTGTCAAAAGCTTTCTCTGCATCTATTGAGATGATCATATGGTTTTTCTCCTTCAATTTGTTAATATGGTTTATCACATTGATAGATTTGTGTATATTGAAGAATCCTTGCATTCCTGGAATAAACCCCACTTGATCATGGTGTATGATCCGTTTAATGTGCTGTTGGATTCTGTTTGCTAGTATTTTGTTGAGGATTTTTGCATCTATGGTCATCAGTGATATTGTCCTGTAGTTTTCTTTCTTTGTGACATCCTTGTCTGGTTTTGGTATCAAGGTGATGGTGGCCTCGTAGAAGGAGTTTGGGAGTGTTCCTCCCTCTGCTATATTTTGGAAGAGTTTGAGAAGGATAGGTGTTAGCTCTTCTCTAAATGTTTGATAGAATTCGCCTGTGAAGCCATCTGGTCCTGGGCTTTTCTTTGTTGGAAGATTTTTAATCACAGTTTCAATTTCAGTGCTTGTGATGGGTCTGTTCATATTTTCTATTTCTTCCTGATTCAGTCTTGGCAGGTTGTGCATTTCTAAGAATTTGTCCATTTCTTCCAGATTGTCCATTTTATTGGCATAGAGTTGCTTGTAGTAATCTCTCATGATCTCTTTTATTTCTGCAGTGTCAGTTCTTACCTCTCCTTTTTCATTTCTAATTCTATTGATTTGAGTCTTCTTCCTTTTTTTCTTGATGAGTCTGGCTAGTGGTTTATCTATTTTGTTTATCTTCTCAAAGAACCAGCTTTTAGTTTTATTGATCTTTGCTATTGTTTCCTTCATTTCTTTTTCATTTATTTCTGATCTGATTTTTATGATTTCTTTCCTTCTGCTAGCTTCTGGGTTTTTTGTTCTTCTTTCTCTAATTGCTTGAGGTGCAAGGTTAGGTTGTTTATTCGAGATGTTTCCTGCTTCTTAAGGTGGGCTTGTATTGCTATAAACTTCCCCCTTAGAACTGCTTTTGCTGCATCCCACAGGTTTTGGGTCGTTGTGTCTCCATTGTCATTTGTTTCTAGGTATTTTTTGATTTCCTCTTTGATTTCTTCAGTGATCACTTCATTATTAAGTAGTGTATTGTTTAGCCTCCATGTGTTTGTATTTTTTACAGATCTTTTCCTGTAATTGATATCTAGTCTCATGGCGTTGTGGTCAGAAAAGATACTTGATACAATTTCAATTTTCTTAAATTTACCAAGGCTTGATTTGTGACCTAAGATATGATCTATCCTGGAGAATGTTCCATGAGCACTTGAGAAAAATGTGTATTCTGTTGTTTTTGGATGGAGTGTCCTATAAACATCAATTAAGTCCATCTTGTTTAATGTATCATTTAAAGCTTGTGTTTCCTTATTTAATTTCATTTTGGATGATCTGTCCATGGGTGAAAGTGGGGTGTTTAAGTCCCCTACTATGAATGTGTTACTGTCGATTTCCCCTTTTATGGCTGTTAGTATTTGCCTTATGTATTGAGGTGCTCCTATGTTGGGTGCATAAATATTTACAATTGTTATATCTTCTTCTTGGATCGATCCCTTGATCATTATGTAGTGTCCTTCTTTGTCTCTTTTAATAGTCCTTATTTTAAAGTCTATTTTGTCTGATATGAGAATTGCTACTCCAGCTTTCTTTTGGTTTCCATTTGCATGAAATACCTTCTTCCATCCCCTTACTTTCAGTCTGTATGTGTCTCTAGGTCTGAACTGGGTCTCTTGTAGACAGCATATATAAGGGTCTTGTTTTTGTATCCATTCAGCTAATCTGTGTCTTTTGGTGGGAGCGTTTAGTCCATTTACATTTAAGGTAATTATCGATATGTATGTTCCTATTCCCATTTTCTAAATTGTTTTGGGTTCATTATTATAGGTCTTTTCCTTCTCTTGCCTAGAGAAGATCCTTTAGCATTTGTTGTAAAGCTGGTTTGGTGGTGCTGAACTCTCTCAGCTTTTGCTTGTCTGTAAAGGTTTTAATTTCTCCATCAAATCTGAATGAGATCCTTGCTGGGTAGAGTAGTCTTGGCTGCAGGTTTTTCTCCTTCATCACTTTCAGTATGTCCTGCCACTCCCTTCTGGCTTGTAGGGTTTCTGCTGAGAGATCAGCTGTTAACCTTATGGGGATTCCCTTATGTGTTATTTGTTGTTTTTCCCTTGCTGCTTTTAATATGCTTTCTTTGTATTTAATTTTTGACAGTTTGATTAATATGTGTCTTGGCGTATTTCTCCTTGTATTTATCCTGTATGGGACTCTCTGTGCTTCCTGGACTTGATTAACTATTTCCTTTCCCATATTAGGGAAGTTTTCAACTATAATCTCTTCAAATATTTTCTCAGTCCCTTTCTTTTTCTCTTCTTCTTCTGGAACCCCTATAATTCGAATGTTGGTGCGTTTAATGTTGTCCCAGAGGTCTCTGAGACTGTCCTCAGTTCTTTTCATTCTTTTTTCTTTATTCTGCTCTGCAGTAGTTATTTCCACTATTTTATCTTCCAGGTCACTTATCCGTTCTTCTGCCTCAGTTATTCTGCTATTGATCCCATCTAGAGTACTTTTAATTTCATTTATTGTGTTGTTCATCGTTGCTTGTTTCATCTTTAGTTCTTCTAGGTCCTTGTTAACTGATTCTTGCATTTTGTCCATTCTATTGTCCATTCTATCTCCAAGATTTCGGATCAACCTTACTATCATTATTCTGAATTCTTTTTCAGGTAGACTGCCTATTTCCTCTTCATTTGTTAGGTCTGGTGCATTTTTATCTTGCTCCTTTATCTGCTGTGTGTTTTTCTGTCTTCTCATTTTGCTTATCTTACTGTGTTTGGGGTCTCCTTTTTGCAGGCTACAGGTTCGTAGTTCCTCCTGTTTTTGATGTCTGTCTCCAGTGGCTAAGGTTGGTTCAGTGGGTTGTGTAGGCTTCCTGGTGGAGGGGACTAGTGCCTGTGTTGTGGTGGATGAGGCTGGATCTTGTCTCTCTAGTGGGCAGGTTCACGTCTGGTGGTGTGTTTTGGGGTGTCTGTGGCCTTATTATGATTTTAGGCAGCCTCTCTGCTAATGGGTGGGGTTGTGTTCCTGTTTTGCTAGTTGTTTGGTATAGGTTGTCCAGCACTGTGGCTTGCTGGTCGTTGAGTGAAGCTGGGTGCTGGTGTTAAGATGGAGGTCTCTGGGAGATTTTCGCCGTTTGATATTATGTGGAGCTGGGAGGTCTCTTGTTGACCAGTGTCCTGAAGTTGGCTCTCCTACCTCAGAGGCAGAGCCCTGCCTCCTGGCTGGAGCACCAAGAGCTTTTCATCCACACGGCTCAGGATAAAAGGGAGAAAAAGTAGAGGGAATTAGTAGAAGTATGAGGAAAGAAAGAAGGAAAGGAGGGTAGGAAGGAAGGAAGGAAGAAAGAAAGAAGCAAAGAAGGAAAGAAGGCAAGAAGGAAAGAAAGGAGGGAGGGAGGGAGGGAGGAAGGAAAGAAGGAGGAAAAGAAGGAAAAAAGACAGAAAGAAAGAAGATACAGTAAAAATAAAGTATAATAAAGTTATTGAATTAAAAAATTCTTATTTAGAAAAAAAAAGGGACGGATAGAACCTTAGGACAAATGTTGGAAGCAAAGCTATACAGACAAAATCTTACACAGAAGCATACACATACACCCTCACTAAAAGAGGTAAATGGGGAAAAATCATAAATCTTGCTGTCAGAGACCACCTCCTCAATTTGGGATGATTCGTTGTCTAAAGGAGGGAAGGAAGGAAGGAAAGAAAGAAAGAAAGAATGAAGGTAAAGTATAATAACGTTATTAAAATTAATTATTAAGAAAAAAATTTTTTAAAAAAACATGGACGGATAGAACCCTAGGACAAATGGTGGAAGCAAGACTATACAGACAAGATCTCACACAGAAGCATACACATACACATTCACAAAAAGAGGAATAGGGAAAAAATCATAGATCTTGCTCCTAAAGTCCACTTCCTTAATTTGGGATGATTGGTTGTCTATTCAGGTATTCCACAGATGCAGGGTATATCAAGTTGATTGTGGAGCTTTAATCCGCTGCTTCTGAGGCTGCTGGGAGAGATTTCCCTTTCTCTTCTTTGTTCTCACAGCTCCCAGGGCTCAGCTTTGGATTTGGCCCTGCCACTGCGTGTAGGTCGCTGGAGGGTGTCTGTTTTTTGCTCAGACAGGATGGGGTTAAAAGAGCCGCTGATTCGGGGGCTCTGGCGCACTCAGGCCGGCGGGGAGGGAGGGGCACGGAGTGCGGGGCGGGCCTGCGGTGGCAAAGGCCGGCGTGACTTTGCACCAGCCTGAGGCGTGCTGTGTGTTCTCCCGGGGAAGTTGTCCCTGGATCCCGGGAACCTGGCAGTGGCGGGCTGCACAGGCTCCGCGGAAGAGGGGTGTGGAGAGTGACGTGTGCTCGCACACAGGCCCCTCGGTGGCGGCAGCAGCAGCCTTAGCGTCTCCCGCCCGCCTCTGGGGTCCGCGCTTTTAGCCGCGGCTTGCGCCCGTCTCTGGATTCCGCGCTTTCAGCCGCGGCTCGCGCCCGTCTCTGGAGTTCCTTTAAGCAGCGTTCTTAAACCCCTCTCCTCACGCCCCAGGAAACAAAGAGGGAAGGAAAAGTCTCCTGCCTCTTCGGCAGGTGCAGACTTTTCCCCGGAGTCCCTCCCGGCTAGCTGTGGTGCACTAACCCCTTCAGGCTATGTTCAAGCCGCCAACCCCAGTCCTCTCCCTGCGCTCCGTCCGAAACCGAAACCCGAGCCTCAGAGCCTCAGCTCACAGCCCCGCCCGCCCCGGCGGGTGAGCAGACAAGCCTCTCGGGCTGGTGAGTGCCGGTCGGCACCGATCCTCTGTGCGGGAATCTCTCCGCTTTGCCCCCCCCCGCACCCCTGTTGCTGTGCTCTCCTCCGTGGCTTCGAAGCTCCCCCCTCCGCCTCCCACAGTCTCCGCCCGCGAAGGGGCTTCCTAGTGTGTGGAAACTTTTCCTCCTTCACAGCTCCCTCCCACTGGTGCAGGTGCCGTCCCTATTCTTTTGTCTCTGTTTTTTCTTTTTTTCTTTTGCCCTACCCAGGTACGTGGGGAGTTTCTTGCCTTTTGGGAGGTCTGAGGTCTTCTGCCAGCCTTCAGTAGGTGTTCTGTAGGAGTTGTTCCACGTGTAGCTGTATTTCTGGTGTATCTGTGGGGAGGAAGGTGATCTCCGCGTCTTACTCTTCCGCCATCTTCCGCCGAGCCCCTAACCTTCCTTCTTGATCTTGTAAGGGGCCACTTAGATCTGGATTGTGGAAACTGTCAATAATACATCATTTCATGTACAGCCTTCTGTGTCAAAAAACTTATATAACTGCCTTGACTTCTGACTGGCAGAACAGTTCTCAGAGCTTTCTGGATGCTCTTCCCAGGTTATCATCCTCAAATTTAGCTTGAATAAAATTTTTCATTTCTTTCTTAGATTGACAGATTCTTTTGTTGACAGTGGTTACATTATTTGTAGCACAAGCAGAAATAATTTTATCAGGTAGCTTTCGTATAGAATCTTTTCATCTTTGGGGTTGACTTTAAGAGTCCAGTCCAGTCCAAGAAAAGTAATATCTGACTCAATAACCTTTCAAGCAGTGTTTAAATAGAGATCCAGTGACTCATCTGTCTGAGTCAGAATTCAAGCATATATTGGGATTGATGTTCTAAGTTAGTCTAAGGCCAGTCCAAGAATGAGAATTGCTAACTCATTAATTATCTGAAATCTCATGTTTTTCTCTCACAACTTATTTTGAATTGATAGCTCTAGAGATCAATTCTTTAAATCTCCTGGAGAGTATTGAATTTATTTACATTAAGAGTTTCCTGCCTTGTGTAATTATTGTCATTAATTCATTAACATTTTTAATTGCCTTTAGTATTCACAAGACACCTAAGTTTTTTTTTTAATAAAAGAGAGAAGCAAACTTTATTGAGCATTTGCTGTTTATCAAGGTCTGTGCTAAATGTTCCACACACATTCTTACAAGAAACTGTGAGGTAGACATGATATATAAATGATAGATAAAGAGCCTGAGTTTTAGGATGGTTAAGTGTCTTGTTCAAGATCTGGCCCAGCTGTCTAATTTCAAAGCCCTTATCCTAACAACTATACATTCTTCTCTCTCTGAAAAACGTATAATGAATAAAATTTCTCAGGTAGCAGTATGGATTACAGCAAGAGCCCAAATGTTATCATTCCTTTGCCCCATATTTTCCTCTAATTGCCATTGCATTTTTTAAAAATTGGGGTATAGTTGCCTTACAATGTTGTGTTAGTTTCTGCTGTACAGCAAAGTGAATCAACTATATGTATACCTGTAGCCCCTTTTTTTTTTTGTATTTCCTTCCCATTTAGGTCACCATAGAGCATTGAGCAGAGTTCTCTGTGCTATACAGCAGTTTCTCATTTGTTATCTATTTTATACATAGTAGACAGTTACCTAAATTTTTAATGTTTACTTGCTTAAATATGAAAGGTCTTTCTCTGGAAATAATTGCTTTTTTTTTCTTTTTTTTTAAATTGGAGTTGGCACTTGTAAGGGAGCAAAATTTGCCACCCCAAAATGTCTCTTTGGCATGTGGATCATTTCAAGTTGAAAACAATAAAGGCCCAAAAGACTCAGGAAGAAACTTTGACCTTACTTCTAACTGCCTGAAAGAATTTAGATAGAGGGCCTTTTTCTGGAATAGAGCTTTCACCAGGGAGGTGATATTTGGGGGGGAAACTAGGCAGGGCCTAGAGATCAGAGTCCACTCTGTGTCCCATTTTCTCTGCTAGTCCCAGCAAACATTGGTTTACCAAACAGTTGCTTTTCCATCTCTATGTCAATTGCCTTCCTCCCCCTTTGAAGTCCCAAACCACTACTCCCAACATCCTCTTTAGTCTTTAGCTGAAAGTGGTACTTAAGGTGAGGGTTTTGTGCTTTGGGTGAGTTACTTAGTTTTCCTGGGTTTCTCCCAGGTATACCTGTTATTAAGCTTTAGTTTGATTTTCTCCTGTTAATCTGTCTCATGTCAATTTACGTTTTAGACCAGCCAGAAGAACCTAGAAGGATAGAGGAAAATTTCTTCCTCTTCAACACACTTTTCCCAAATTGCTAAATATTTGTGTGTGTGACAGTATTTAATGTAGGTTTACTCACTTCGTGTGCGTATTTGGAAACCTAGAAGATAAGGATCTTAAAAAGCAGGGATTTCTCAGTTATATGAATGTAGGGGTGTGCATGTCTCTTTAACTTGCTGTTAAGCAATGATTGAAATTTTATCAACTTATCTGTTTGAAAAAAACTTAATGAACACCTCTGTTCTGGTTTCTTGGAATTACTTAGAGCAGAGTTAGTTAGTGAGCACAGTAAAGATCCATGACCTCATGCAGTTTCTACTGTCTACCAAAAAGAAAAAATAAAGAAGGCTGCAAGTAAGAGAAGAGTTTATTTGGTATCTTAGGAGTTGCAATTCAGGAGGCATGGATTTGAGTAGCAACTTAAACGTGCTCTGAGGAAAATAGAAAATAGTGGGGGGTTACAAAGACCACAGACAAAGACATTCTAGAGAAGTTACATAGGTTGTTTTACACAGCTGTGGTTGGGTGCTGGCAGGCATTCAGTCACTTGTCAGCAACTGATTGCTTGCTAACCTGGCAGTTTCCAGGGAGTGAAGAAAATGAGTTCCAGGTGGCCTGTGGATGGCCTGGTCCAAAGTTCATATTGCATTTGGGTGTGGATGTGTGTAAGTGCTGTGTCCCCAGTGGCCTCCTGATTCCATTGTAGATCCCTTTGACGTAAGTGACTCCATTTTATTGTTCATAGTCCACACTATCCTAGTGAATTTCATGGATTATAGGGGGAAAGAAACGTCAGAGTCACCTAAACATTTATACATTTTTTTCTAGTGAGAAATTGTAATCTAAGTAGGGATTTTGCAATGTTTAGGAATACAGACAGAATCTTGTGGGAAGCTCTTAGGTTTTGCACATTAGATTTCAAGATTCTTGCATCTAATAACCAAGTAAGATTGAAACAGTCCAGCATCTGTGTATTATGGCAATTTCTAGAGGATTATTTATATTGTATGAAAATAGCCAAAGAATTTATAAGAATATTTGAATCCACATTTTGTATTAAGAATATATATATATGTGTATAGATATAATGGTATTCAAATAATATATAACAAACTAAAATGACAACAGCACATAGTGGACTCTGCTATGTCTCCAGCATGTCCTGTTATGGATAAAGAGTTAATTTTGGTTCAGTCTAAACCTGTGCCTGTGTACCCGACACACACAGACTGTGTAGTCTTGTCTCTTATGTTCTGCTCTATATTCGAAGGCCTGCTCCTCACTTTAGGGATCTTACTGCTGACAATTCTCACTATTTATTACCCCTGGTTACAGTACCATGTTGCTGCAGTTTCTGCCCTATGCCAGAAAAGTAATCTCCTTAAGTTCCAGAAACTGCATTTTCTCTACGGGATCAGATGTTTCTGTTCTGGTGCTAGTTGATTCCATTTTCTTGGTCCACACAATGGGATTAAATGTCCCCTTTTTGTCTAGAAGCACCCCTTTTGCTTAGAGCTATAATTAAAAATGTACCCCTTTTGCTCAATAAGGTGAATGGTCTCTCAGGTAGTAGTATTTCTGTACAGAGTTATTTAGCCATTATTCTCCAAAGTGTGTTCCTCTATGCACTAGGCCTGTGCAGCATTTGTATAGGAGTTCTTTGATAGAATCACTTTGGGAGACACTGTATGGCATCTCTTCCTCCTGAGACTCACAATGTATTAATGTATTAAAGGTTCTAGGAGTCATGCAAAAGCAAAACAGTAATAACAAACTCAAAAATCTTTGTTGTCCCAACCAATTTTTCCTAGAATTAATTAAGCAGAATACATTTTTAATGTAACATGAATGACATCTCAAACATTTTCAGTGGAATGGACTTTCGAAAATGCTCATGACTGGTATTTTGTTTGTCATAGAGTCATTTCACTTTTTTTGATGCTTGTCATTTCTTTTTCAACCCAGGTACCTTTCATAGTTTTGTTTCGATTTCAGGCAAGTTATGATTTTGCTTATTACTTGCTATTAGAATTTATTCTTGGATAAAAATATTTAGAAACAGTGGTAGTATTTATCCTGAAGATATAAAAAGTCACTTAATTTTAATTCATTACATTAATAGCTGTGTCAGATACAGAATCATTTTTCCTTAAGTATCTCAAAGGTCATATGAAGATGATATTGGAAGTGAGGAACCAGTGCATTATTGATCCAGCAAGAAACAAAAGGTTATGTGTATATACAGATTTTTTTTAAGTCTAGTCATGACAAGACATAAATTCTATAATTTAGAATTGATTATAAGACATGACTGGTCATATTCTTAATATTTTATTCAAATAGACATAAAGATTCATAATCTGGAAAGCTGACAAAAGAAATCCTGTAGTCCCAGGCTTCACAAAGCTTAAGTCTAATTTGAATGTTTTCAAACAGAAGTCGACATAGAGTGATATATAATAATAGCCACAGAAGTTAAAGGCTTAATTGTAAATATAGTAATTCCCAAGATGTTGCTTCCAGATTTACTATTTTTGGTAGTGTGTGGTGTCTGTGGATGAATTAAATATGATATTTGTCCTCAGAGAGCAATTAATACCCTAAGATATGGTAGAACAAGGCAGATACACAACTATAAGTAATACTATGGGACTAACATTTATTTAGTATTTACTTTGGATTGGTATTTACATTTTCATTTAATCCTCACAACAAATCATCAAAGTCTGTAAGTGGCATATACTGCTACTAACCCATACATAAGTTCCTTCTTCCAGTCTGTCCAGTCTTGTGATGTATCATGATTAGTCATAGCCAGTCAAGACAATCATGATCTGTGATTTCTGAGGCTTCCTTGAAGCCAGGGGCTGTTTCACATGTTTCACTTCTGGACGTAATAACTAAGAGGAAAACTTCTGGGTAGTAGGGAGGATTTTACAAAACTTCTGCTTTTCCAATAAAGGGAATTCCAAACAGACAAACTTGGCACTATCTCTCCTTCTCTGCTTCCTGCCTTGAACCCTAATAATAAAATGTGGAGTGGCAGACTTTGAAACCACAAACAGGATAAAATTCAGCACACTGAGGATGATAGGGTAGGAACACAAAAACGGTTTGAATTTCTGCTTGTACTAAAAAGAAGCTCAATCAACAGGTGCAGTGCCTTATATCTGGATTTCTTGTGAGAACATTGACCTCTGTTTGCTTACATCAGTGATAGCTTCTTGTTACATGCAGCTGAACATATTTCTAATTAATATGTTTTTGTAGGAGGGTAAAGGGAGAACTAAGGTCTAGAGACACTAAGTGACGCAAGGTGACACGAAAATAAATGAGGGAGCTAAGATTTGAGCTGAGTCTAAAATCCATACTTATCCCATCACATATACTGTATTTTAAGAGGATATAACAACAGTTCATCCAGGAGATCAAGGAGGATTTCACAGAAATAGAACGGCAAGATCATCCCATGGGAAAATTCCACTGCTAATATTGAGAAAATTATTGTCATTAGAAGACATTACTGAGGTCCAGTATTATCCAGAAATCTGGGACACTTAAAAAAAAAAGTGTTACTAAAGATTAGGGATGAGGTAAAGAAGTGCTCAAGCTGGGTGTACTTCGATCTCTTTAAATTTATTTTGCCAAAATTAAAGATTTTCTTTGCTTAGTGAATACTCTTATCTAAGCTTCTTTAAAATGATGGGTGAAAAATCATCTCCTATCTATGAAGACAACTGGACATCTCTTTGGACACTATCTCTCTGACTTCTCTGCAGCCAGTGAATGATTTGCTGACAATTTGTGTGAACTTGTCCCTGAGCCAGCCTTGGTGAGGCTGAGCACTGGTGTGTCGCTGACTGTGCTCAGTGAAGGCCGTTTTACCCTGTGTCTGTTCATATTGACTTGGTAAGCCAGATGAGCAAAATAAATTGTGAAGCAAAGTAAAGCAGTCTACAATAGCTGAAGAATAGATTGTATGACCTCAGGTCATTCCCATCATGGATGTGTGTAGATCTGTGATTTTTCTTTGAGTTTAAAAGGGCTCTGTTGATGTAATTGTTGAAAACCTTATTTTGTTTGAGTCAGCTTTCTACAATTCTCAGCAAGCCTTACAAGGTTTTTGTTTTTTTAATTTATTTGTTTTTTTTTCCCTCTCCCGTTCCCTTTCATTAAGATTATTCATTTTATTTGTATTTACCAATCTTCCTTAACTTACGGTGTGGTGTGGTTACATCTTAATAAACCCATTGTAAGTTGAGAATATTGTGAGTCAAAAATACATTTAATGCACCTAACCATCATAGCTTAGCCTAGCCTACTTTAAATATGCTCAGAATACATACATTAGCTTATAAGTGGGCAAAATCATCTAACACAAAGCCTACTTTATAAAAAAGTGCTTAATATCTCATGAAATGTATTGAATACTTAAAGTGAAACACAGAATGGTTGAATGAGTGCAAAATGTTTCTAAGTGTATCACTTAGTTACCCTTATGACTGCACGGCTGACTGGCAATTTCGGTTCTCTACTGCTACCCCCCATCACAAGATGGGACCACATATTGATAGCCCAGGAAAAGATCAAAATTCAAAGTTTGGTTTCTACAGAATGCTTATTGCTTTTGCTCTACCCTGAAGTCAGAAAATCATAACTTGAACCATTGTAAGTCAGGGACTGTCTCTAGTTACCTTATGGATATATGAGATTATTTTTCTACTAAAAAATTTATTCATCCACACTAAAAAGAAATGAGCTATCAAGGCATGAAAAACACACAGAAACCCTAAATACATATTACTAAGTAAAAGTATTTTGAAGAGGACACGTACTGTTTGATTCCAACTCTGACATTTTTGAAAATGCAAAACTTTGGAAACATTGAAAAGATCAGTGATTTCTAGG
Organism: Lagenorhynchus albirostris; assembly: GCF_949774975.1. Taxonomy (NCBI): domain Eukaryota; kingdom Metazoa; phylum Chordata; class Mammalia; order Artiodactyla; family Delphinidae; genus Lagenorhynchus; species Lagenorhynchus albirostris. Next base: position 31,706,294 of record NC_083103.1, read on the forward strand.
GGTGGGAAGGCTGCAATAGGCCGAGCACAGGATTTTTAGCTCAGTGAAGATATGCTGCATGATATTATGATGATGGACATATGTCATTATACATTTCTCCAAACCCATAGGATGTACAATACCAAGAGTGAACCTTAAGGTAAACTATGGACTTTGGATGATTATGATGTGTCAGTGTGGGTTCATACTTGTTTAAAAAAAGTCACCATTCTAGTGAGTGATGTTGATGATGGGGGAGACTATGCATGTGCGGGGGCAAGGGGTATCTGGGAAATCTCTATACCTCCCTGTCAATTTTGTTGTAAACCTAAAATTACTCTATATAAGGTCTTAATTTTTTTAAATCAATACAAAATTTGAAAAAAATTCAAGGAATTGAATGTTATAGCATCTCTCTTCACCAATACTTGTGTTTGGGAGGGTTTGAGACATTTTTTATACAATAAAAAATTGGACGAGCTTTCAATTCAGTAAAATAGCCTAAAGTAGAAAATTTTTAAGTGTAATATTAGCATCAAAATGTGAATTAGAAAATAAAGACTTGAGGATAGATAGAATTTTCATCCATAGGTCATATGATTCTATAGTTACAGAATGAGCTTCAAGTATATTTTCTATAACTACCATTTATGGAGTGTTTGTAATAGACAATATATTGTTTTCCCACCCAACACCTGCCAGTACCGCCGTGTGCATATAAGAGATTCAGCTAAATTTAGGCATTTGCTCTCTATGCATAACCAGGGCTGGGAAAGTCACTGTGTCACAATCAATCTGCCTCTCATAACTTTGAATTTGTTCCAAACTAACTGTGACTTGGGGTGATCTGAAATCCCCTTTCAATTAATCAAATAGGTTGAGTTGTACTTAAGTTAGTTAAAAATGCAGGGTACCTGTTTTATACATTAATATAGGGATACATACTATCTGTACAGAAGCTTGTAGCTTCTTCATTTCTTAGAAGTGAATACATTTTTTAGCCAATATTTTTGTCTGGTCAAAGTCCTCTCCTTTCAGTGTGTGCTGACACTCTTCTGGATAGCTTACAATTCTTTTCCCACATCAACTGTGAAGGATTTGCAATATCCTTATTTATATTTCTCTGCAAATTGCACAAAATCTGATAATTTGCAAATGCTCAAAATTTACTTTCGGATCTGACTTGATCAGTTAGTTTCTATAAATGCTTCTCTGTAATGCATTTAACAAGATGCTAACTTTTCCATTCACCGAGAAGTGACTTCTTAATCTTCATGATCAAGCCATTTTGTCTCTGTTCCCTCCTGCAGTCCTCATTCTATTCTCTGAGGCTCTTCGATGGAAAAGTGCGCCACGTACTGGTATATTTGAGAGAGTCGCATCTGGATTGGTATGTATTCCAGAAATTTTTCTCCTTTTGCTTTATTGTCATGACTAACTCTATATAACACCATTCAGTGCTAGTTTTTAACGGAAACTCAGCAGCACTTCTTTTAACCATTCACACTAAATCTTCAAGCTTCAACTTTTGCCCTGAGGACAAGGGTTGTTTGGTAGCTATTTGTTAAATGTGTGAAAGAACAGGTATGTGAGGATAGCATCTGTTGACTAGTTAAGAGAAGTTTAATATCAGTAACTCTAAAAAATGTAAGGAAGAGTTTTGAATGTTCACTATTTCCTAAAAAGTATACTGAAAACATAAGCTAACATGCATGTGATTTGATTTCTGACACTTGTGGAAGATTTCAGACGGGCTCCTCCGTTTTCTTAGGAGAATTAATTGCATGATTCTCAATGCAATGAACTATCATTAGTTTACTGCTGCATAGCAACACCATTCACATCCTCATGAACAGGCGTGAACAATGTTCCATCGTTTCCAAAGGCTTTCTAAGGGCTCTGCCGATAAGTTGAAAGAACAAATCAAATAAGCCCCTGAAAGGACATTGAGGAAGAGGAGGGAAATAAGAGGTCATTTTTGGTAGCTGTCTATTCATGCAGAACTTTCTTGGGTCAGAACATTAATTGATTCACTATAATACAAATCTGTTTCTCAGCCTTCAGGATTGAGGATAGTTTTCCTCAGTCATTTCAAAGTATTTGAATCAAGGGAACATGACGATGGGAGAACAAAGGAGTCAGTGTTTTTCCTCTTCAGTAACTGAAATGTTTGAGTTCTTTAAAAATCTGGAAATCCCACTAACAACCAGAATATCATTTTATAAATATACCAAAAGAAGGTAGAATGTTTTACCTGGATTCTGAGAAAGCCATATGAGCCATTCCTACTCCACCGCACACCAGTTTCGATATCTCAATCCCAGGGATGCTTTGATTTGATGAAAATTTCATGAAACCTCTCTTTTGATGAAAATTTTAATACATAAATATGGCATACAGTTTATTTGGTCATAGCCTGGACCTAATTATTATTAACGGTTGTGATCAAGCTATAACTTATTATATTTTACCTTCTTTGTATTATAGCTTCATATATGTATAACTATGTTTTCCTTGGCTTATAGCCAATTTACTGCATTTTGCTGTTATATCTCTTCACTATTCTGTGGGTGTGGGTTAGGTTAATTTCCATTGACATCTGCTCACATCTCGTTTAAACTTTAGTGATAAATATAATTACTTGTGACTGGGAATCACATATATGTGTTGCTTTAATGAATTAGCCTTTTGGGAACCAGGCTCCCTTTTATATACTTGAGTCAATTATGGAGTTCACATCTCAGTCTACTGAAGATAAGTAAGATAGTATTACTTAAAATTTGTATTCAGTATATTAATATAAGATACCTCATGGGGTGTATGTTATTTCTAGATAAAATGTGTATGAGTGTTTGAGAGGGCAGTGACTAACTGATAAAGATCAAATAGCAGGAGTGTTTCACATATTATTCAGGAAACGCAGATGTTGTCCTGGAAGCAAAGGAGGCCACTGAACCATTCTGACATGCTTATATTTTAGAAAGGGCACATAGCAGAAATACAGAGTAAAATTTGGAAGTGATGAGAGGAGAAAGCAAAGGGTAAGTGTCTGTTGCAATGATCTGGTGAATAACTAATGTGAACACAAAATCACAGCATAGAAGGAATCCTGGGACAAGTTTGGAAGGGGTGTATTAAGATTCTCTAGAGAAACAGGTCCAATAGTATGTATGTAGGAAGATATTTATTAAAAGGAATTGGCTCATGAAATTATGGAGGCTGAGAAGTTCCACCATTTGCAAACTGGAGATCCTGGAAGGCTGGTGGTGTAACTAGTCCAAGTCCAAAGGCCCAAGAAACAGGGGAGCCAATGATATAGATTGTAGTCTGGGTTTGAAGTCCTGAGATCCAGGAGCACTGAGAGCAGAAGATAGGTATTCCAGCTCAAGCAGTGAGGCAAAAAAAGCTGAATTTTCATCTTCTGCCTGTTTGTTCTATTCAGGCCCTTATTGGATTGGATTATGCCCACCCACATTGGGGATGGCAAACCAGTTTACTGAGTCTATGGATTCCAGTGTTAATTTCACCCAGAAACACCCTTAGACAAACCCGGAAATAAGGTTTAGCCAAATATCTGGGTACCCCATTATCCTGTCAAGTTGACACATAAAAATAACCATCACAAGTGGGAAACTGACGAGTAAGGAATTGCTGGTGACAGAAGTGCCTGGGAAACTTGAGGCAAATGATTTTTAACAATCAACTACATTTTTTTCTATTCCTTTCTCTGATTCACATAATCTCATAATTCCATTATGAGATTGGAATGATATTGGAATACTGGAATTCCAATATGAGATGGAATGGCATTCCATCATTACCCATTGCCATCTGTATAAAATATGCAATGCACCACTGCCTTGAGTTATTGGCATTTGGGTTGACATGGAGAAGAGAGAAGAGACTATCCATGAGTCAAGATGGAATACTTCTGAGAAGTCAAAAGGAGTAGGACATTTGAAGTGGGAGTTGACCAAGAGACTCTTGGAGAGTTCACAGAACTATGGGTGAGGCCCTGGATTTATCATCATATATGGGAGGAGCTCCCCTTAGCTTTCTATTTTTTTCCCTAAATATTAGGAAGATAGTGATCCCCAAATCCTAGCTAACATGTGGACATACAAACTAGAGCTATTTAAGTTACAATTTTAAGAATAATTTGAAAGAATTTTTCATGAAAAAGCTTTGTACGAACTATGAGATTCTCAAAATAATGTGTGTAATATGTTGGGAATCAGACATGAGTTCTAGTTCTGTGATGCTTGTTCAGTGTAGAACTTGGGACAAATTAGACTGTCTCATTTTACATATCTTTTATATTCCAAAGTGTTATGATTATAAATACTACAAAATGGTTACTTCCTAAAAGCTATGAGAACACAGAAGATGAACATGGTATGTGTCCCTCTTTCTTTATATAATTCCCTGCTATGTCTCTAAACCTGGCTAAGTGTGCAGTAAGCCTCTGGTGGAAAGACAGTGACTCTGGAGCTATGATCTGGAGGGATAACCAGATGAAATAATTATAGTGATCATTTACTGAGCAGCTACTGAATGCTAATTATTAATTTCGATAGCATTAAACTTCCCATAAACCTTATAGAGTAGGGTTTGTTATTCTCTTCTTTTAGATGGAAAAATAGAGTTCTAACAGTATTTAAAAAAAATGATCAAGGGAAACTTCCACAATGTCCAGGGAATACTCCAAACTCTTTGTACATATTTCTATTTGCCTCATCAACATGTCATTAGTTGCACCAGTTTTGTAGCACTCAGTCATGAAATGATATGACTAGATGTCTCATCCTGTAGTTTTAGTAAAGAACAAGGCGCCCCTTTGCACATGTAACAAGAAAATATAGACTCTATGTCTTATCAATTATAATTGTCAGAGTCAATATTGTCTATATTAAATGTAATGACAAACAGTCTCCACCATCAATAGTAAATCCTTTTCTATACCCTAGGCATTGAGAGTTACTAATAAATTAACATTGTCCTGAAGTTATATGTCTTTCTGTATATTAGGAAAATGTGTTGTCCTAAAGTATTATAAAGTGTTGCCTGAACAGCTTGGCAAACATGATAAATATTCACTATCAGAAGGTTAGCTTTAGGGAAAGAGGCTTTCTGTATGGCGATGGGATCTTTCATAATAGAACAAATTTCTTTTCACCCTTTTCAGCCCTCGATCCCTATTCTGACTCTTGCAGATATAAACAATGTGCAAAATGACATAAGGGCACATATGTAACGGGAAAGAAATGAAAGGAAATTCCATGTGAAATATATGTTCTGTCACTCATTTTTGTCTCCCCTTGCTCAGAGGTAATTTACTTGAGTATTTTACCAAACCAAAAAATAGCAACAACAAAAAAATACACATTAAAGTTTATTTGGTTTTATTGATGACTTTTGGGGATACTTTTCTGGTACTGCCCCACATGAAAATGGCCAGAGGAAGATGTTAACAGGTACCTACATTTTAAAGAACTATTGCGATGTATATGATCTCTTCAATAATAGAGGCCAAAGGGAGCATCCTCAGCTTTGTAATGTAACTCAGAGTCAGGAGAGAGAGTTCTCATTCTTAGCATATTAAATATTGATTAAGATGTTAATTCACAGGAAATACAGTCAAAGTTTCTTTAATAGTAGGAATATGAATACCTAATTGAGAAAAAAATAAGAGATGAAGGTGAAGAGTTCAGAAAACAAATGTTCCTTGCAGTACATTTCTGTTTTCATTTAGGTACTGAATATGAGGAAAACACCCACACAGGAGGGAGAGCTAGCATTATTTCTTAAAAGCCCAGGCTTGCACCCAGTCTCCACCAGCATTTTATTCCCACCCTAAGGAGTCCAATACCAAGCAGCCCCTCCCTCAGCTTAATGGCAGTCAATGGTCAAGTGACATTTACTTTGGGAGGATGAGCCATTTATGGATGAAAACAAACTTGAGTATTACTTAGAGAAGGTTGGGGAATCCCAACCCTATTAAGGAAGCCTCTAGTGGTAGGAACAGGCCAGCTCAAGAAGGACTGTGAAAGCCGTAGTAAGAGGTTCTGGATTTTATTCCAGGGACAATTGACTTTATTTAGTAGGCGTTGGGGAGTCAGACTTCTTGAGCAGGAGTGTGACATAAGAACTATACCTTAGAAAGAATAATCGTTGGTTATTTTTAGGACAGTTGGAAGGGGAAGGAAACAGAAGCAAGGACACCATTTAGGAGGCCATGTATGTGGTTCAGGGAAGGATGATGTTGACCTGAACTAGAACAGTTACTATAGGAATGGATGTTAGCACATAGGTGAAAGATTACATTTTGGAACTTGATTCTATATTACTTGGTAGTTGATTTGGGCCAAGAATGAAAGAAAACAAATTTGAGGAGGTAACCTAAAAAGGGCTCTGGGGGGAAAAAACTCTCTGATTTTAGGAAGACTTGGGTTGGTTATCTGACTCTGTGTGTACTAGCTGTGTGATCTTGAATAGGTTATGTACCTTTCTGAATTTTGTTTTCCTCAAAACAATGGTTATAAAGCCCAATTACTTGGTTTGGTGTGATATTTAAATGTATTCCCAAGTATATACATTCTGCAGCGACATTACTGTGGTTGAGAATTAGATATTTGAGATGTAGAAAAACTGGATTAAATCTATTAGGGGACATTTTCCAGGTTTTCAATGTATACTTTATGCTTAGAGAAGAAATGGAGTCCTCAATTGTCCAGGACTCAGCAGACTTTCAGAAGAAAATGGTCAGTAATGGATGTAAGATATGAAAATGTAGACATATTCACAAGTGAACATTTGGGAACTCCAGGCTGGCATCAAAAGTTAGTTGAAATTATTTTATCTACCAGCATATCCTTGAATTAAAATAATTTGCCATTTCAGCTCAGTAGGAATGATTTTTATATGTAATTTAACAAGTACCTTTGTTTTATAAGAAAATGAGTCATGCATTCTCAAATTGATCCCTATTAAGATTGTAATCTTTTCTGAAAATTTTATATGAAAAAATGTCTGTTGATATATCTCCACTTTGTTATTGGAGATGCAGTGCCACATGTTTGACAGAGCATCAGTGATTGTCATTACAATGATTGTATTAGACTTGTAAGATATTTTATATTTACTCAAATAAAATACTAGTAAAGCTGTAATTTACAAAGGGATCACTATATACCAACAATGACGTACAGTATCTCATTTCATCCATAGTAGTCCCATGTGGCAGACATTATCTCTAATTTACAGATAAGGGAACAGAGGCATGAAGAATAATTTTTGCCCATGTCACATAGCTAGTAAGTTACAGAACCCAGATTTCAATCCAAAGGTCTTCAACACCAAAGTTGATGCCAGTTTTCTCAAATTTAAGAATTCTGTTGCCTTTTAGTTAAGGTATCATCAATCTAAAGAATAAAATCATTTACAACCTCATGTAGTTGGAAGCAAAGCATTTTTCTGAGTAAGGATTACCTACTCTTGCAGTTATATAACTTTTAATAATATTATTGTCTTTACATTTTAGAAAAATAAAAATTGTCTTAAGGAAAAAAAAAACCACATCAAAGCTGTAGGGTAAGAGCTCATACTTGCATAATCTAAAGTTTTCTACATGGACGCTGAGATTCTAATGATAATCTCACCCTTGCCTCCACCCTACCAGGGATGGAGTGATGTACCTGATCCTTGGGAAGGGGAGGGAAGAAGACAAGACATGTGCAGTTCTAAAAAGCTCCACAGGCAATGGAGATTAAACTCTCTTCACTGGCCAATTGGAGGCCACTGTTCTAATCTTATTTTCATGGTCTTATAATAAGAGACAAACCAAAGAGGAATATTGCTGATGGAGCAACACTCTGCAAGGGGTGAGTTGAATTGGGTGAAGCAGGGTTGACTGTTCTGTCACTGGAGGCATCAGAATATTGGTGATCAGCAAGTTTAATATAAATCTTCAACTGTATTAAAACAGGGTTTTTAATTCAGTATTATGTAAAATCTCTAGACTGAACTAGGAGAATACCAAGCCCCTCTATAGAATTTGAGTTAATGCAAGCATATATTTAAATGATATGAACATAGACACACACACACACACACGTATATGTAAAAGGGGAGAAAAAAGAGACTACATTTTAAGTGCAGTAAAGTTCTGAAATTACCATCTTGTGCCTTCTCCTTAGGAAATTGGTGAGGCTGTCGGGGGATGAGGTTAAGGGAAACAGCAAAAGCTGATCATACACTTATTATATCTCCTCTAACTTTTCCTTAATTCCATGCATCCTCAGCCTCCTGATTTTTATATCATTTTGTATTGAAATGTCTATACATTTTATTAGGCCTTTTATATTATAAATAAATTTCAATCTGTTTGGTAGCACAAGCATGGTCTTCATCATATGTTTATATTGATCTACCTATTCTGCTTCCGTTTAATTACTGCACTGCTTTGTATGAAGCGGACACTAAAGCCGTATGGTGGTCATGTGCTGACACCACCACTTCTAAAGGTAGCCCTTATCTAATGGCTAACCAACCCAAGGCTCTAAGCGACTTAGCCAAAGTACACTGTCAAGAGCTGAGGGAAGTGCACATGAAACTGGATTCTGAGGATGATGGACCAACTAAGGTGAAACATAGATTTAGATAAAATAAATTTTGTCAATATAGGAGTACATGGATTACAGACTGCAGCACCATGACCCCTGGGAGATGATAGAGATATGATGCTATGGTGGCTCCAAAAAATGTAGAAAAAGCAATGGCTCACACTAATGAGGCAAAAATGCCAAGTTGTCATGGTAGATGGTGGAAGAAAAGATTAAAATGCTCATAGAAATGGGCTTATTAAATTTGATATTATGTAAGAAAAACCACCAGAGGACTGTGTTCCATGGGAAGGCTCAGAGGATCCTCCTTATACCAGTAAGAAATGTGTGGTTAGGGACATCAGGATCAACAAGAAGTGCAGTGGTTGGGATGGTAAGGAGGGCTGAAAGCTGGAACTCCTGAAATGACCAAAGGTGCTTATGAGACAAGCAACCAGAGCTCGGGGAGATTTGCACTGTGCTTTTACCTTATACTGCCCTTTCTCTTTTTCTCCCTCATTTCTTCAACATTCATTTCAAGTTCTTTCTACTTCATGAAGACCAGTCTGTATTCAACTACTTATCCTCTGTAATTCCTGTGTCATTACTCACAATATGTCAGATCTTTGCCACTATCTCCTGACATCTAGATAGCATTTAATATAAAGTTTGTTCACTTCATGGACTCAAGGATGTAGTCAGAGGAAAAATATGCCTTTGGTTAGCTGACATTTGCTGTATCTCTTATTTATTTTTTCATAAATAAGGATTCTAGGCAAGAGCTCAGATGGATGCAAATGAGGAAGAAGAAACTTTTAAGGAGGAGCAGTTACATGAACACAGCCATCATATATGTAATACTAAAACCTGGGAAAACTGGAATTGTTGCTATCTGCTGACCCACCAAGCAAAATCTGACCCAGAACAGAGATCCCAGGCTGGTTTTTGATGTCTGGATATAAGGATGCCAAATTCCTACCATAGCACTGTCTCCCCAGGGCTTATAAATCCAACCTGCTTATAAGTTCAACCCTCTAGGACACCAAACTCTAAAGTTTTCCATGTTTCTTTAGGGAGGAGAAGAAAATAAATCCCCAACTATAATGCCTACTTTTTGCTGTAAGGAGAATGAGAAAGAATGCTACTTGGGATATTATTACCCTTAACACACAGATCTATGGTAGTCAGAGCAATGAACATAGACTAGTTCTCATGACACTTGAGGTCTAGTCTCTAGTATGTCACTGATTGGATGGCATTGAGTGAGTAAATTCTACTGTCTTGGTCTGTTTCCTCTTTAAAATTACAGGATTGGTCCAGATACATTGCATCACACTAGATCAAACTTAGTATGGCCTCTCAAGTTGGTTAACAGAACATAGGCCCATGACTTTATACGTCTGAGAGTACTCAAAAGAGATCACGGAAACCAGCAGTTTCCTGCTATAGAACTAGCTTTCAACTTTTCTATTTCTCATGCCCTTCAGAATGGTAGATATTGCAACACAGACGGAAGAAGAAAAGGATTGTGTGGTGGGAAATTTACCTATTTCTCTAAAATTTAAAAAAATCTGAAAAAGTCTATAGCAAAGGGCAAAATATTAAAAGTACTACATCTTGGTCATGGTTTTATTATTTTCTGAAATTATATGTTTGGTATACTTTTAAATTAAAAGATTATTCCAGCATAATTGCCAAAATGTGATCTACAGTCACATCAGAGAGGAATTTTATCTAAATGTATTTTTGAAATCACTCCAGTGGTCCACATAGGTGAAGAGATGAAGCTTTGTAGTTTATGGTGACAAGACTTGTGATCAGATTAAAAAAGAAAGATCAGAGATCGTCAGACTAGATAAAATATAAACCAAAGATAAATGCAGAGGTATATTAATATCATACAAAGTATACTTCAAATTAAATCATGTTCTTTATGATAAAAAGATACATATCAAATGATAAGGTCAATTCAATGTGAGATAGAACAACCTTACATGAACATGAACTTAATAAAAGAGCTGTAATAGAGGTGAAGCAAAACTCATCTAACTGAAGGGAGAAATAGACAAATATTCCATTTTAGTTGGAGACTGCAAACTCCTTTCTCAGTACTGTAGGAAAAGTATACAGAATTCAGTATGAATAGAAAAGAAAGTAGAAAACATAAAGCAACTTGACCTAGTTGAAGATTATAGAACTTCCACACAAAAACAGCAGAATACACATTCTTTAAAAATACTAATTATAGGGCTTCCCTGGTGGTGCAGTGGTTGAGAGTCCGCCTGCCGATGCAGGGGACTTTTGCACGGGTTCGTGCAAAAACCCCGATGCAGGGGTTCATGCCCCGGTCCGGGAAGATCCCACATGCCGCGGAGCGGCTAGGCCCGTAAGCCATGGCCGCTGAGCCTGCGCGTCCGGAGCCTGTGCTCCGCAACGGGAGAGACCACAACAGTGAGAGGCCCGCGTACCGCCAAAAAAAAAAAACAAAAAAAACAAAAAAAAACAATGATACATTTATTAAATGTATAATGATACATTTAATAAATGTATCATTAAATACTAATGATACATTTATTAAAATATATATGCTGAGCTATATAACAAATCTCAACAAGTTTAAAAGAATTGAAATCATAAGAAGTGTATTATATGGCTGTTATATTAGCAATCATTAGCAGTCACTAACTGGAAAAACATCTGTATGGGTTATGATTTTAGTTTTTCTGTAATTGTGTCTGATATATTTCTTAAGTGTAAAATGCTGAAGCATAACTGACAAAAAATAACCCATAACACCTCAGGAAGTACTTTCATTTAACTATATTTTTCCAGTCATCCCGGGGTTCCACATTGTCATTTATATTAGAGTAATAATTTTTTAAGAACCTTTCAATAAACAAATTTGTCACCCAATTTTCCCAGACTTGATGGGCCTCAAGATCCCTTTTTAAATGGCATTCAAGATGTCTTTTGTTAGAAAGATTTTAGGAAAGCTAGTCATGACAAATAATTTTTTGTTGTCAAGAGAGATCTATCTTGCAAGTTGTCTATGTCCTTCTGTTCCAAGAATTCCTTTCACAATATCCCTCTTATAATACAGAGTCTATGATTATGTGTGCTTCATCTACTAGGATTTCATCTTGATCAAAAATATTAGCAATCCAATGGCAATTCATAATCAATTTGAAGATCTCTAGGGAAATGTCTTTTTTTTAAATTTATAATTCTTCCATTGTGTGTCAGGCAGAGGATGTTTTTCTTTAAAGGTCAGAAGAAGTGTATGTAAAGAATATCTTAGAAGTATGAACTAGAAAGTCGTGGTAGACCTTCTATACAGCAAATAAGAAATCAAAAGCTATGAGTTCATCAAAACAACTTTGGGAAATCTAGTCAATCAACCTGATATTCTGTTTAAAGATGCCAAACATAAATTATGTTGAGTGTTAAGACATACCTGCCCACTTGATTTGACATTTTATTCAGAAACAGGTTGAAGACGTTTATGAAGAATTTACTCAGGAATTTTTTTAAAAAATGGTACCAGGTCTCATTAAGTTTGTATTACAATCTAATTTTGGATTTTTCAATAAATGGTAACGTGATGAACAATGACAGTTGAATTAAAATGAAAAAAAAAGTAAATGTACTAATTGCTAAGGTGTTAATATCAGGTTCCCTTTGTTGTGAGACATATCAAAAAGTGAATTTAAAGGAGTTCCTGCTCTCAAAGAATATATACATGAATAGTACTAGGAAAAACAGCTATATCTAATATTTTAGAACTAGTATTTATTAAATATTCCCCTATATAGGTACTTGCATACATTCTCATTTAATTTTCTCAGCAATTCCGCAAAATACTTAGGAGTATCCAATTAGGGACCTGCACAATACCCGCTTCCCTCTCCAATGTGTCTTTCTTATGTCTTGGATCATGATTGGTCTGAGTCTACCATGAGTCATATTTCCTGATTTTTCAGTCATCTTACTTCTAGACGTGGCTATGCGGCCAGATTCTGGCCAGTGATGTGTAAGTGCAAGTCAATTTCCATTGCTCTTAAAGCCATGATCATGTAAAAATTATTTACATTTTTTTCCCAACATATAATGTTCAGATTAAAGACAGGAGTTATTCTTAGGAATACAGAAGAGCTGCGTATATTTGAGAAAAGCAACATTTCTAAAAATACCAATTAATCCTTTATTTAACTGAATTTTGAGCGTTTACCAATTTACAGATTAAAAATGATTACAAATAGAACTAGATTTTAAGAATTAAAATATTAAGAATTCTAGCACAGAATAATGTAGAACAAGGATTGTGAGAAAGCCAAGAGAACATCTGTAAAAACTAGAAGAATGAGAACATAGAGCAGGCCTAAAGGTTCAGTTCTCTTGACAACACTGGTAAAATACTTTAATTGCCACTTTAGAATGCAGAAATTGAATATTACTGCACTCACAAATATATTCCATAGTACATATAGTTTATACATATGTCTTTAAAATATATACCGTATATCAATAACTTGTAACCAACTCGATTAAGGTCATTATTGACATTACAGATAACCCTATGTCATGATTAAGTTAGAATAAAATCCTAATTATCAGGATCAGTAACTGTGATATGGTCAGTTCCCAGTGAAAAAAGGCAGGAAGGGTCTCCTTGCACTGGAATGCTTATGTGTGAGTGTATATCAGTATGTGTGCGTGCACATGTACGTGTTGCAGGATGTACAACACTGTGTCAGTTACAGAGTATGCAGTCAACATATGGTGCTATAAAACCATGTTTGCAGCTCAAACACAGTGCATGCCAGGCAGACCTTGTACATACAGAGGAGTCCCTGTTGCTTAAGCCACACATTTTATGGGATTTTGTTATACTAGATTGAGCAGACTAAAACAGATTACTAATACATTTTTTACCTCCCCTGGAGCCAAATTGCTTACATTTTAGGGTAGAGACCATCCCTCTTCCCCCAAGAGATTTATTCACATTCCAAGCTCTCTCTCCTTTTCTCTGAAGAGGAAGAAGGGGAGATGGCTTAACTCCTGTATAAGCTTTGAGGTTCATGATTTCGGGATTGTTCCCCTATATGTGCAAGGTCTGTATGATACACACTGTGTTATGACAAGGAGGAAATGGGGCATGGGACCTGGCACTAAGGTATTCTGTACGCAAACAGCTGATCTGCCTCTGATCCAAAAACGTCATATTTACTGTCAGGAAAACATAAATTAATATGGCTATTATGTAATAATGAATTTGGCTAGCCTTTGTCCCAGGCTCTTGGGAGGTAACTGCTACATATACCCTTGTAATTTCTTGAGTAACAAGAATGTTTCTGCTCCTGTGTAACATGAGTTGTTCAAAAACCAAAAAGGCTATATAATTAAAAATAAAAGCATAGTCTTCTGGACAAGCTAAAGTAACAGACTGTATTTAAGCTCCCATCTGAAGCAATAATAACAACAGCAACAAAACATATAGAATAAGTGAAACAATAGTTTTCATGATACTGGACTTCAGTGATCCCTAAGAAGTGGGAAACAAATGAATAAATCTCTAAAAAATATTTTCATATTTCTGTCTGGAGAAAATTTCCAGGTCAGTGTTTAGGAAATGGGAGCCCAGGTGTGGTCAGTGGACTCCCTGAATTGAGAATGTGGAGCTGAAAGTCCAGATGGGTGCAGAACAAGTGGGTTACAAAGGGCACAGGGAAATTTTTGGAGTGACATGTATGCTCATTTTCTTGATTGTGGTGATAGATTCATGGACATATACATATGTCAAGATGTTTAGTTATGTACTTTTTACGTACAATATATTGTGTATAAATTAAACCTCAATAAAAATGTTAACAAAAAATGAAAGGATATTCCCTTTCAGTGACTGAGATGACCTTAAAAAAGAAGTCTCCTTTCCTAGTATTGAAGTGCTTAAGAAGGATGATTAGTCATTACATCGTTGTTTGATGTACATGGCACTATGCAAGTGGGTAGTTTTTAGTTATCTTCAAAAGCCACGTGAACTATTCCTACCCTACAGTATAATGTTTGCACTTGTGTACTCCTATCTGGACTGCATGCAATTTCTACTTATAAAATATCAAGAAGATAAAATGTTATATCACTTGATAAAATGAGCATAGATATAACTAGATTGCTATTAACTTGTCATTAGTTATAAATAACTAATGACAGTTTTGTGTTAGTTTAATACATTTAAGAATAATCATCTTAATATAGCCAGTTTGACACATTTAACTGTCATATTTCCTTATATATTATGAACAGCTGCTCTCATCCTAACTTTTAGCAATTAACGCTAATAACTCATTTATGACTGTGGGTCACTTTGCTCCTTGGTATTAAAAGAAGGATTCTGTTTAAATTTCTATAATGAAATATTCCTTTTGGAATCCATGCTTTTTTTTTTTTTTTTTTTTTGCGGTACGTGGGCCTTTCACTGTTGTGGCCTCTCCCATTGCGGGGCACACAGGCTCCGGACGTGCAGGCTCAGTGGCCATGGCTCACAGGCCTAGCCGCTCCGTGGCATGTGGGATCTTCCAGGACCGGGACACGAACCCGTGTCCTCTGCATCGGCAGGCGGACTCTCAACCACTGCGCCACCAGGCAAGCCCGGAATCCATGCATTTTGTTGTGGCCAAGCTCTGCTGCTGCCTCTGTTGTAGGTCAGAGGCAGGCATAGAGCCCAAGTCCTAAGTACTGCAAAGAATCTATGATGCACTTACTTAAAATTCTGTGTTCAATATATAACATAACTCGTAAGATATTGTTTTTAGGTTTAGATAAAAGTATTGATTGAAAGAAACTTAATTTTTTTTTTTTTTTTTTTTGCGGTACGCAGGCCTCTCACTGCTGTGGCCTCTCCCATTCCGGAGCACAGGCTCCGGACGCGCAGGCGCAGCGGCCATGGCCCACGGGCCCAGCTGCCCCGCGGCATGCGGGATCCTCCCGGATCGGGGCACGAACCCATGTCCCCTGCATCGGCAGGTGGACTCTCAACCACTGCACCACCAGGGAAGCCCAGAAACTTAATTTTGATAGGGGAGTTACTGGGATTGAAATAGTTATCATAAGCAGAATTATTCAGGATTGTTTTTGTGTGTTAGGCAAGATATAGATTTTATTTTGAAAGCAATGAGGAACATCAAAACATTTTGAACAAGCATTATATGAACAGACTTGCACGATAGAATGTACTTCCTTGCAGCATTGTGTAGTCAGTATTTACTAGTATGAGGAGAGTAGGGGCATTACAATCATAGTAATAAGGGAGTCCTAGGAGATATGTTGGAAAAAGTTTACAAATGAGAAATTTTCATGACAGGAGTGTCTTTAGGATGAACATACACTCATATATCTGTGTCTATATAACTACATAAATTCTTGTTGATCTGTTATATACTCTTATGAAAATGACTTAATAATATATCTCTCCCAATTCCATCATGATTTCAAACCTTCAGTAAAATACACTATGCACAAATCTGTTGAGTTGATGAGCTTTTGGGGATCATTAAAGAAGCCCACATTTGCATTAATATTAGACAGAGAAAAGAGAACATGGGGAGTAGTTGAGAAAAAAATAATTCCCCAAATTCAAAAAGAGCACAGAATTAGAGTGAGATTTATCCAATGGATTCTCTTTGGGAACTTACAGAAAGACCTGGAATTAACAATAAATGTGGAAGCAGTTCTCCACAGCTTAGTTCTGTCTAAAAATTGAAGGAAAAGATGATCTCAAAATGTTGGAGAACTTAAACACAAGAAAATTGGGGCTATATAATTTTTTTACAGAATTAATTAATTTAAAATTAAGGCTGTACTGAATACAGTTTTAATGATGTAATAAAGTATATGAAAACACTAAGTACAAATTGACATAACATTTGAATAGGCAGTATAATAGTTGATAATCAGAAAGTATTTATTCTAGTTACGTTTCCTGAGTTTGCTCGGTTTTGACTCGGCGGAAAAAACAATTTAGAATCTGAGTTTTATTTTACATTTCTATAATATCAGTTTGTTGAAAATTCCTTACGTAAAGAAAGATATTTTATTTGTTCTGCTTTCTCCAACTAATTGCCAAATTTGTCTTCAGAGTTCTCCTTAGTTTGCCTGGAGTCACTGATAGGAAAAACAAACAAAAATCAAAATACCTTGATCTTTTGATTTAAAACAGTCTTTAAAAAAAGTCCAGCTAAAATAATGACTATTTACTGAGCACCTATGAAAAGTTGACATTAATCAGTTTTAGCTTACTTAATTGTTGACATAAATTTCTAGATTATCCTTTCTTATTCTTATTTTATACAAGAGAAAAATAACTCTAATACGGAGCATTCAAGAGATGATCAAGGAAGTAGCTTGTTTACAACATATGCCATAGAAAGCAATTAGAAGGACATGTTTCATCCATAGATTAAAGGAAAAAATTATCTTGCCAAAAGAGTCCCTTTGTATTCTGTTGGCTCTGTTAAGGCCAGAGGAACTTCTGTTCCTAGGAGCTCTCGATTGCCTTTAGATGTTTGTCAGCATTTTTATTCTAAGGGAGCAGCTTGAAATAGTGTGACAACAACTCTTAAGGGAATTGTATGCACACTTTCCAAAAATCTAAAATGTAATGCCACATAACTTCTCAGGTGTCCTGGGACCATTCCCAGCTGTTAGTTTTGTATATCTGCTTGCCTCAATTACTACTCTATTAGGTACAGCAGTTTTGTAGCACTGAGCCATGAAATAGTATGACTAGTTTTTCCAGACCGTTGCTTCATTAAAGGACAAGGGGCCCCAGTATGTAATGTTACTAGAAAACTATAGAAAATAAGTCTATTTAATGATTATGAATAAGATCAATCTTGTCTGATATTAAATTTAATGAAAAGCAATTCCCACCATCACTAGTAGATCATCTGGGTTTTCTTACTGATTTAGTTGAATTTGCTTAAAGGGCTGTTGGCATCATTGCATAGATTGCTGACTTTTTACATTGCTCCAGTGACTCACAATTCAGAGTTTTGATATACACAGACTGTTTAGATCAGCTCTCAGAAGGCAGGCGAAGTATTTCTAAGCCAGCTTAGTGAGAGATTCACAAAAAATTGTCCTTGCCATTATGAGAAATTCTTCATTGGGTTTTATATGCTTCAGAGAGTTATGAAGGCTTCTAACATTTTGATTGTAAGGTAATACCCCAAGCTTAATAAATATTCCAAATTAAAAATAGTAGTAATGGCATATTCAGTGGGCAAAGTCATTGCCCACTAGAGACAAGGCTAATGGTATTTCTTTAATTATTGAGTTATTACCACTCTTCTTTCTAAAACTTTTCGAAGAAGTTGTCATAAAAGTTATGTGGAGTAGTACTGATGAGATGGAAATAAAACAAAATGACATAGAGGATATATGGGTGTTGTTGATCCAAAAACGGCTGGGCTAATATGATAACTGCAGTATGGCTTTAAATTTACGTCTGCTAAGCTACTTGGCAGTCAAAGATGGATGGGTGGATGGATAAATATAGACTAATAAAGTTTTCATATTTTCATTTTACTCATAACGGCCGGCATTATCTGGATGTTTACCATTGCCTGGATATTGTGAGAAATAATCATCCTCATTTAATTCTCATGACAAATGTGAGATGCGTAATATCCTTTTCATACAGACAGGAACATAGAGATTTATAAAGGTTTATGGTACTTATCCAAGATCATCATATCTAAAGGCCAAAAACAGGTTACAGATTCAGAGTATTTTGTTGTCATGATGTTTGAGTTTTTATCCACTGGGGAGAAAATTATAGGAGGACTTTACATAAGAGCATAGAATTATATAACGGACAAGCTTTACAACAATTCTATTTCTATTGTCCTTATTTCAGTAAGGAGGATCCGTAGTAATCTACTGATATGCAGTTCAGTGTTCTCAAACTTTTTTTTTTTTTGCCTATCTTGCAGCAAACAATATTAAATCAAAATTCATATGTGATTATTAGGCTCAGTTTTGAGATCTTTTAAAAAATATATTAATATCAAATTGTGGAAGTTTGTTTTTAGATTTGAAGGAGACAGTATATGCAGATCTCCTAGTATATTAACTTATCTATTGTAAGATTCAATATATACTATTTTCCTTTGACAGTTTCTTCTTAATTAAATGATAAAAATAAATCCATGTCCATAGTCCTTCCATATCATAGACCTCTAAATAGTTGACTATAATTTACTGATTTTATGGTTAGTGTTACTTTCGTTCATGATTAATTTCTATTAAGCTGATGTTTTGATGGATTCTACAATGTTGATTTGTGAAGCTGGGAACTATGTTCCTGGTACCAATTTTGCCTTATGGCTCCAAGTTAGGTTGGCCAAAAAAGGAACTTCCATGAGATTTGGAAGGCAGAGGTGAAACTGAATCATTGCACTTGGAAGGCCATCGCAGTTAGATGCAGGACTGACTTTCACAGAGGAGCTCACTGGGTTCCATTTGCACTCATGTTCCTGACTTTGTATCCAACTCATTTTCTCATCTTCAGGAATAACAACCCCAGGTGTACCACCAGATGCTTGGCTAGAGTCTCACAGAGGCAGCACTTGCAGAGGGGGAACAGCTTCTCACAGACTTATACACAAACTCCTCCTTTGTGATTTCATTTTATTAGACAGATGTACTTTTCTTTTTCAGATTTCCTTGCATGCTCCAACTTGTCCACTCAAGCCACTGCTTCAGATGGACAAATTAAGGACTCTTTCCATAATCCTCCAACTCTCTACCATAACATCCCTTCCCTATCAACTCCCATGTGTGTATAAGATCTAATTCTCATATGAATCTATTATTCCCATAATATTTATAGTGATTCTCCTTCTTTGAGCAAACCCTAACATAAATGTGCAAAAAATTATAAATTAGGCAGTATATATTTTCCAAATCCAATCATTTTTTCTTTTTCTCTGTCTTATAAATTGTTACTTTTGATGCATAGTATTAGTGATATTACTCAGTTTATTTTTACTTTTTTATTACTAATTTTTCTTCTACTTACTTAAACCTAAACTTGAGGCTTGTTGCCCAGGGGAAGGGGATATTCAAATTAAAACAAAGAGTCAAATTGTTATAGTCTTTATGTTCTCGTCTGACTTTTATAAATCTACAGTGGAGATACTAGTTTTGAAAATCATTATTTTCAAATAAGAGATCATTACTGCAGATAAGGCAGCAATATGCAGGGTGGCTTATATGAATTACAGTTTTCAATTCTTTCAGTAACCTTTCAGATTGTCAGGAAGCTAAAAACACAAATTAATTATACAGTTTACTTAGGGTGGAAGGCAGATTCTAATATAATTCCCAGTGACCCACAGCCTGATATAATACCCTCCATTTTAGTGCAAATAAGACCTTTGAATGTAAGGGAATATCAGTCTTGTGATTATGTTATGCTATATGGTAAAAGGAAATTTTACAGATGGAATTAAGGTCCTTAATCAGTTTTAATAATCAAGTTTTATATTATCTGGTGGCCCTGACCTAATCAAGTGAGTTCTTAATAGGAAGTCTAGAGGTCAAAGAGGTTTTCTTTTCAAAATGCATCCTCCATGAGTTCTACAGGTGCAAGAAAATTAATTCTTCTAAAAACAACAGAAGCTTGGAAGTGGACCCCTAGTCTTAGATGGGACTTCAGCTCTGGCTGACATCTTAAAATTCAGCTTTGTGAGACCATGAGCAGAGGGTCTGTGCCATGCCTAGACTTCCATTCCAGTGTGTGGAAACTGTGAGATTAAAAAATGGATGTTGTCTTAAACTTATAAGTTTGTGGTAAATCATCACACAGCAGTAAAAACTAATGTAATCAGTGCCATAAAGCTTCATGTCAAGTCTAGGATTTGCATCCAGTCTACCCTAATTTCAAAGTAGAGTTCCCATAAACACTTATGTCGCCTTCCAAATCTCTATGGGAGGGAAGGAGGGAGAGAGGGAGGGAGAGAGAGAGAGAGAACTAGAACATAGAGAGAGAAAGGAGAAAGAACACAGGAAGGAAGGAAGGAAGACAGTACCAAGCCTGCAAACTGTTTTGAGAAGACGGTTTACTCATTTTAAAAAAGCACTAATCATGAAAGATTCTATTCATCAGAACCTATACTCATAAGTTATTCTTCACATGACTGGTAAATACTCTAAGAAGACCAATATAAATTGTGTTCATGGAGAAAAATATTTAACTTATATTTTAAGGAAAAATAGATAAAATTATGCCATGTCTAACCAGGGAACCAGTTTACCTTTACCATACCGTGGATTTCAGTTTTGATAAAATTATGTGTTGGGACATAGCACCACAGCAAATGTTGGTAGCCTTGGTCTGTAGCCAGAGTTATTAATGTGTACATGTACTATTAACGTAATATGTTCTGTATATTAGAAAGCACAATTTCATACATTGTTATTATAGATATAATATGAGTGGATTGAGAAAGCATAATGAGTGTTCAGTAGATGAAAGACTGGCTTCAGGGAAAGGAATATTTCCATATCTCTGTGTAACTGTTTATTAATAGCATAAATTTCTTTCTCCTTCTATGGTCCTTGGCTTCCTAATCTTGACTCATCTAAATATAGACAATACATAATAAGATACTACAAATGTGACAGGAAAGATGGAAGGAAAGAAGGGGATAAAGAATTTCATGTGAAAAGTTTACTCTGTGACTATTTTTTTATCTCTAATACTTTATCTGAAAAAATGGAAATTAGTTGGAAGATACACTATTTTAGAGCCCCCTCCCCAAAATAGGCAATAATGATGTTTGAAGTATATTTATGTGTCCTAAACTATGTAGCTAATTAAAGTAATGAGGATTGTCTACAAAGGTTTAAAAAATGTGACTTTATAGGAAAATATTTTATTTTTTAAAATGTTTATTGGAGTATAGTTGCTTTACAATGTTGTCTTAGTTTCTACTGTACAGCAAAGTGAATCAGTTATACATATACCCACTCTTTTTTAGGTTTCCTTCCCATTTGGGTCACCACAGAACACTGAGTAGAGTTCCCTGTGCTATGCAGTAGGTTCTCATTAGTTATCTGTTGTATACATAGTAGTGTATATATGTCAATCCCAATCTCCCAGTTCATCCCATCCCGCCTTCCCCCCTTGGTATCCCTAAGTTTGTTCTATACATCTGTGTCTCTATTTTTCTGCTTTGCAGATAAGTTCATCTGTACCATTTTTCCAGATTCCACATGTAAGTGATATTATTATATGATATTTGTTTTGTTTCTTTCTGACTTACTTCACTCTGTATGACAGCCTCTATGTCTATCCATGTCTCTGCAAATGGCACCATTTTGTTGCTTTTTATGGCTAATATTCCATTGTATGTATATGTATGTATGTGTATATATATATATATATATATACACACACACACACACACACACATATACCACATCTTCTTTATCCATTCCTCTGTTGATGGACATTTAGGTTGCTCCCATGCCCTGGCTATTGTAAATAGTGCTGCAATGAATATTGAGGTGCATGTATCTTTTTGAATTATGGTTTTCTCTGGGTATATGCCCAGGAGTGGGATTGCTGGGACATATGGTAATTCTATTTTTAGTTTCTTAAGGAACCTCCATACTGTTCTCCATAGTGGCTGTACCAATTTACATTCCCACCAACAGTATAGGAGGGTTCCCTGTTCTCTACATCCTCTGCAGCATTTATTGTTCGTAGAATTTTTTGGTGAGGGCCATTCTGACTGGTGTGAGGTGTTACCTCATTGTAGTTTTGATTTGCATTTCCCTAATAATTAGTGATGTTGAGGATCTTTTCATGTGTTTGTTGGCCATCTGTATGTCTTCTTTGGAGAAATGTCTATTTAAGTCTTCTGCCCATTTTTTCATTGGGTTGCCTGTTTCTTTTTTAATATTGAGCTGCATGAGCTGTTTGTATATTTTGGAGATTAATCCCTTGTCAGTTGCTTCATTTGCAAATATTTTCTCCCATTCTGAGGGTTGTCTTTTTGTTTTGTTCATGGTTTCCTTTGCTGTGCAAAAGCTTTTAAGTTTCATTAGGTCCCGTTTGTTTATTTTTTATTTTATTTCCGTTATTCTAGGAGGTGGGTCAAAAAAGACCTTGCTGAGATTTATGTCAGAGTGTTCTGCCTATGTTTTCCTTCAAGAGTTTTATAGTGTCCGGTCTTACATTTAGGTCTCTAATCCATTTTGAGTTTATTTTTGTGTATGGTGTTAAGGAGTGTTCTAATTTCATTCTTTTACATGTAGCTGTCCAGTTTTCACAGCACCACTTATTGAAGAGACTGTCTTTTCTCCATTGAATATCCTTGCCTCCTTTGTCATAGATTAGTTGACCGTAGGTGTGTGGGTTTATCTCTGGGCTTTCTATCCTGTTCCATTGATCTATATTTCTGTTTTTTGTGCAGCTACCACACTGTCTTGATTACTGTAGCTTTGTAGTATAGTCTGAAGTCAGGAAACCTGATTCCTCCAACTCCATTTTTCTTTCTTAAAATTGCTTTGGCTATCCGGGGTCTTTTGTGTTTCCATACAAATTGTAAATTTTTTTGTTCTAGTTCTGTGAAAAATGCCACTGGTTATTTGATAGAGATTGCATTGAATCTGTAGATCACTTTCACAATATTGATTCTTCCAGTTCAAGAACATGGTATATCTCTCCATCTGTTTGTGTAGTCTTTGATTACTTTCATCAGTATCCTATAGTTTTCTGAGTACAGATCTTTGTCTCCTTAGGTAGGTTTATTCCTATGTATTTTATTCTTTCTGTTGCGATGGTAAATGGGATTGTTTCCTTAATTTCTCTTTCTGATCTTTCATTGTTAGTGTATAGGGATGCAAGCGATTTTTGTGTATTAATTTTGTATCCTACAGCTTTACCAAATTCATTGATTAGCTCTAGTAGTTTTCTGGTGGCATCTTTAGGATTTTCTATGTATAGTATCATGTCATCTGCAAACAGTGACAGTTTTACTTCTTCTTTTCCAGTTTGTATTCCTTTTATTTCTTTTTCTTCTCTGATAGTCATGGCTAGGACTTGCAAAACTATGTTGAATAATAGTGGTAAGAGTGGACATCTCCTTGTCTTGTTCCTGATATTAGAAGAAATGCTTTCAGTTTTTCACCATTAAGAATAATGTTTCCTGTGGGTTTGTCATATATGGCCTTTATTATGTTGAGTTAGGTTCCCTCTATGCCCACTTTCTGGAGAGTTTTAGTCATAAATGGGTATTGAATTTTGTCAAAAGCTTTTTCTGCATCTATTGAGATGATCATGTGGTTTTTATTCTTGTTTGTTAGTATGGTGTATCACATTGATTGTTTTCCATATACTGAAGAATGCTTGCATCCCTGGGATAAATCCCACTTGATCATGGTGTATGATCCTTTTAATGTGTTGTGGATTCTGTTTGCTAGTGTTTTGTTGAGGATTTTTGCATCTATGTTCATCAGTGATACTGGCCTGTAATTTCCTTTTTTTGCAGTATCTTTGTCTGTTTTTGGTATGAGGGTGATGGTGGCCTCATAGAATGAGCTTGGGAATGTTCCTTCATCTGCCATTTTTTGGAAGAGTTTGAGAAGGATAGGTGTTAGGTCTTCTCTAAATGCTTGGTAGAATTCTCCTGTGAAGCCGTCTGATCCTGGACTTTTGTTTGTTGAAAGATTTTTAACCACAGTTTTAATTTCATTACTTGTGATTGGTCTGTTCGTATATTCTATTTCTTCCTGTTTCAGTCTTGGAAGGTTGTACCTTTCTAAGAGTTTGTCCATTTCTTCCAGGTTGTCCATTTTATTGGCGTGCAGTTGCTTGTAGTTGTCTCTTACGATCCTTTCTATTTCTGCTGTGTCCGTTGTAACTTCTCCTTTTTCATTTCTAATTTTATTGATTTTAGTCCTCTCCCTTTTTTTCTTGACGAGTCTGGCTAATGGTTTATCAATTTTGTTTATCTTCTCAAAGGACCACCTTTTAGTTTTATTGATCTTTGCTATTGTTTTCTTCAGTTCTATACCATTAATTTCTGCTCTGATCTTTATGATTTCTTTCCTTCTATTGACTTTGGGTTTCCTTTGTTCTTCTTCCTCTAGGTCCTTTAGTTGTAAGGTTGTTTATTTGAGATGTTTCTTGTTTCAGAGGTTTTGGGTTGCCTTGTTTTCATTGTCATTATATATGATAATATTTTAAAGGGCTATTAAAATACACTTAACCTTGGATATCAAAGTCCATGTGTCTCCAGTTTCAAATAAGCAAAAGTTTTGTGAAGTAGCTAGGGCAAGACACATATAGTATATAGATCCATATGAAGTCAAAATTTATTTGAAAAGAAGATATGAATTTCTCAAATATGCTTGATGTTGGAGTACTGTGAGATTTTAGAACTAAATTAATCATTGTGGTTTAATAGTATTATACTGCAAGTGAGCAGTAAAAAATAGCAAGACACAGTGAGAATGACAGATTCAGCGTATTTTCTTCAAAACTTGACCCTCATCCCCAAACTCCATTAGCTCCACCAACACTCCCCTCTCTTACCTGGGAGACTACAGACCCTGAGACTCACCCTCCCCTCACTGTAGTAACAATATATGAGCAAGAGAGGAAGCCAGTGACATTTACCTTTGTAGGAAAAATCATATGCAGGTGGCAACTATGATTTGACGAATTCTTTAGGGAGAGGGTAAAATTCCAGCAAGAGAAGAGATTTATCTGAAAGCTTGTAGATATTCACACAAAAAATTAGAAAAGTAATGAATGTGGGAGGTTGTTTTATGACATCCTCTGAAGGCCTAAGTGATTTGAAAGATGATGATGAGTTAGGGACTTGGGCTTAAACATGAGAAAAAAGGGCACTAATCTAGGAAAAAATTGATAGGGTCATCATTTTAGGGGAGCTGTTGCATGGTGGAGTCATTGTGAGAACTGAATTTAGAAATCAGAAGACCACTGGACACTGTGGAGTCTGAATGGAGTATCATTAAAACAGGAAAGTATGGGTTAGGACAACAGGCTGCCATGAGGCTGTGGAGTTAAGGGTTTTGCACAAATTATTAGCCCTTTGGTATGTGCATGTTTAGTTAGCGGAGGAAAACAAATATCCAAATTTATGCAAAAAAGAAAGCTACAGAGTATATATTGAAGAAGGAAATAGAGCTAGTATTAGAGTGGGTGTATTTGTCTGAGTCTGTTTGGCTGACACTGAATTTAGAGCTCTGCCTTTTTTTTTTATTGAAGTATGGTTGATTTACAGTGTTGTGTTAATTTCTGCTATACAGCAAAGTGATTTAGTTATACATATGTTCTTTTTTATATTCTTTTCCATTGTGGTTTATCACAGGTTATTGAATATAGTTCCCTGTGCTATACAGTAGGACCTTGTTGTTTATCCATTGTGTATATACTAGTTTGCATCTGCTAATCCCAAACTCCCACTCCATCCCCCCTCCCTCTCCCCTTGGCAACCACAAGTCTGTTCTCTATGTCTCTGAGTCTGTTTCTGTTTCATAGATAAGTTCATTTATGTCACATTTTAGATTTTACATATAGGTGATATCATATGGTATTTGTCTTTCTCTTTCTGACTTACTTCACTTAGTTTGAAAACCTCTAGGTTCATCCATGTTGCTGCAAATGACATTATTTCATTCCTTTTTTATGGCTAAGTAGTATTCCATTGTATATATGTACCACATCTTTATCCATTTATCTGTTGACAGACATTTAGGTTGCTTCCATGTCTTGGCTATTGTGAATAGTGTTGCTGTGAACATAGGGTTTCATGTATCTTTTTGAATTAGAGTTTTGTCTGGATATATGCCCAGAAGTGGAATTGCTGGATCATATGGAAACTCTATTTTTAGTTTTTTGAGGAACCTCCATATTGTTTTCCATAGTGGCTGCTACAATTTACATTCCCACCAACACTGTAGGAGAGTTTCCTTTTCTCCACACCCTCTCCAGCATTTGTTATTTGTAGACTTTATAATGATGGCCATTCTGACTGGTGTGAGGTGATATCTGACTGTAGTTTTGATTTGCATTTCTCTAATAATTAATGATGTTGAGTATCTTTTCATGTGCGTATTTGCCATCTGTATGTCTTTAAGCCATTTTGAGATTATTTTTGCATATGGTGTGAGGGTGTGTTCTAACTTCATTGATTTACATGCGCTGTCCAACTTTCCAATACCACTTGCTGAAGAAACTGTTTTTCCCCATTGCAGTATTGCCTCCTTTGTTGAAGATTAATTATCCTTTGGTGTGTGGGTTTATTTCTGGACTCTCTATTCTGTTCCATTGATTCATATGTCTGTTTTTGTGCCAGTGACATGCTGTTTTGTTTACTGTAGCTTAGTAGTATTGTCTGAATTCTGAGAGGGTTATTCTTCTTGTCTTTTTTGAGTGTTGTCTCCTAGAAGCCCAGGACAAAGTAAAAAGTATATAATTAAAGGAAGGAGTAGTTGGTTTGTGACATAGAGATGTTTAGCTCACAATTAATGAATCCCAGACTAGGGCAGTATTCCTTAAAGTGTTATTTAAAAATACAAGTTCTTTAACAAAACTTCTAAGAATGTGTCTTACGTTTCCCATAAGTATTCAGCTAATATTTCGACAATGAAGGATTGAAACCATGGAGTTAGGGATGTTAGTTTTATTAACGAGAGAATAGGGAGATATTCTTTTGAGCAAGGGAATTATGTGTGATTAGAGCTGTGTTTTCAGAAGAATAACCCATTGGCCATGTTTTGGAAAGTTTGGAAGAGAAGCTGCATTTCAGCAAGAATCATGCTGGCCTAAAACAAAGTGGTTAATATGGGAACTGATGAAACAACAGAAGCATAAGTTACATTTCGTAACTTGTTTCTTTGTGATTTGATGTTTAACAAAAAGACAAAATAGAAAGTAAATATGAATTAACATTATAGAATAATGTTAAATAGCAAGGGCAATGAAGTAATAAAGGCTCATATTTGTTTCCTGACTCCAGCACTTGATAGCTTTGGGATCTTAAATATGTCATGCATTCCTCTTTGTCTTAATTTCCTTATAATTAAATATTAATAATTGTAGCCAAACCTAGTTTTATTGTGACCTCTGAAAGGAATAAATCTGGTAGAGTACTTAGTGGACTGACTTAGTGGAGGCTGTAAATTATTATATCTAGTAATATTTTAAAAGGTTTAATCATGTTTTTCAGGTAATATGGTTCATTACATTAGTTTAATTGTTCATCATTCTGTAGTAAAGAACATCGGATAATGAATATGAAAGATAAATATGTTCTGGAAATCCCAAGTACAGTACATTCTTGAGTTGAATCAATATAACTGAGAATTAGATATTCCAGCTCTTTACAATGTGATTTGAACATTATAGGGTACATTTAGTGTTCAAATGTACACTTTATGCTTACAGAAGCATTTTGGCTACCTGAGACTTCAATAGTTTGGGAGTTAGTTAGCGGATTTTGAATGAAATAGTCAATTACAGATGCAAGGTGTAAAAATGCAGATGCATTCAAAAAAGAACTTTGGAAACTGTGGGCTGGCCAGAAAGTCATTTGAAATGATATTTTTCCATCAGTGAGTCTTTTTATTTAAAAAAATGTTCCTTACATAAACTGATTATTACATTTATCAAAAGCCCATTTGGATTAATCCATGTTTATAGGTTAGGAACAAATAATCATATTGGGGAAGTAAATGTGATGTGCAGTCACACAGTGACTTCTTCTCACAATATGATGTCTTCAGTATAATTTATTTGGAGCAACCTATTTCTCCAGAGAGAGAGCCCACCTTGTTGGTGGATTTTCTTTCTTATATGGAATGACATACCACTGTATTTCAACATAGCTGATGCTCCTCCCAATTTCTTTGTGTGTCAGCTACCTAGCTACATGCTACTACATGTATTCTAAATATAATCCTAGACTGTTTCTTCACACTAAAATATTTATGGCTGAGACCCTCCATATTCATCCTTTCGATGTAGAACTTTGGTTGAAAGTATGGGTTTTGGAACTGCAGTACCTTGATTTCAAATCCTAGCTCTGTCAAGTAAACAACTATTTTATCTTGAGGGAATATGTACTTTTCTAAGCCTTAGTTTCTTAATCTGAAAAATTCAGTAACTATTTCTTTATAATAAGGGCATTTTAAAGGTAAAATGATAACATATACAATATTTAAGCACAGCTCTAGGAACTGATATCCTATGTAGTACTTTGTGTGGTTCAAAAGAAGCCTCCTCTCCCTCAATACACTTTACTGCCATGTGCCCATAAATTGTTATAATAAATAATTTTTATGATCACCAAGTGAATGGTGTCTCCTAGAGTTGTGTCCTATACAACCTGCACAGCAATTGGCCACCCCCAAATGGCTGGCAAAAAGTAGGTGCTCAGTACATGGTTATGACAACAATATCCCATTTATAAAGCCTTAAAAGTGGGAAGAATTTCAGACTAGTCTGTGGAAGGCAGGTGAGTTTGGGTGGTTAGTCCATATCCTCCATGCTAAACCTTTCTCTAATCAATTTTTGGCTTTTCTCTATCTAAAATTACTCAGACAATATGAGTTAGTTAAGCAGTACAAACAATATACTACAATTCCACCTATTTTTCTTTATCATCCTGGAAAGTATGAGGTGGGTTCCCTGTGCTAAGCTGTCATGAATTTCCCCTGGGAGAAGGTACTAGCCACTTAGACACTCCTCCTGACTTCTTAGCTCAATTTCAATAATCTTTGTGGATTTATATCCCTGATTGCCCTATCTTACATTTTGTTTTCCCTGCAAGCTGCTCCAAATTATTTTGATTTGGAGAAAATTAGGTGTAAATACTAAACATATATGTAATCATACTTACACATTATGTTTGAAATAGAAAATGAAATTTAGCCTCATATTTTCCACAGTTGCTGAACAGAGGCATGGTTTATGAATTGTGAGACTGTAGGAAAGCTAATGAGGTAGTGAGACCCAGTAACTTTATTTAATCTTCCTTCTACAATTTGGTTGCCCTGATTTCCTCTACATGTTACAAAATGATTGACTGCTTAATATTATCATATATCTCTGCTTTGAAGTTGCACTAACAAAAGGCGTACATTTTACAAATTCAAGAACAGGGTTGAAAATACTTTATTCGGTTTTTGACACTGTATGTTTAATTTATACTAATGCATATTTTAGAAAATAATTTTAAATGTTGCTGTTTTTATTTGCATAGCACCAGAAAGTCATTTATCTTCATGAAATTAACTCCCTTATTTTATTAATGTTGAATATTACAAGTTAACTACCCCTAATGAAATAAATTTAGGTGAAATGAAATGCTTTATTTATTATTCAGCATTTTACTGCCAAGTCGTAAAGGTGATCAGCTTTAATAAGTTGTGACATAACATTTCTCAATAGTCTGTGGTCAAAATAAGCAGAGATTATGTTATACAGACATCACAGTTATGATGGAAAATAAAGTATATGTATATTTAAAACAAAGTATTCATATGAGAAAATAAAATATTTACTGAACATGTTTTCAATTTAGTCAAGTAATAAACTATTTTTCACAAAGTATTGTAATTACTGTGTTTTAAGCAATTTACACATACTATCTCATTTATTCCTAATGACAACCTTATAAAGTAGGCACTATTATTATCCTCAATTCACAGATGAGGAAATCAGACACAAATAGAACAGCATTACTGCTTTGATAGGCAGTAGATTAAACATATGTTTAACAACACCAAAAAGCTCAATGTTACATGAAATCATTGGAACAGGCAATTAAGAATAATTGAATCCCCCAATATGGAATTAGAATTAATACAAACATATAAAAGCATATACAGTGATTATATATATGCTTATATTATATACCTTTGCATTAATTCAAACATAAGCATGCATGTTTGTATGTGTGTATGTTCATGTGTGTGGAGAGAGAACTTCAATTTTAAATATACGGTTTAGTAAGTCCTCATATTAAGTGCCATCTCGCTGGGTAATCGCTGAGACCATTATGCAGCTGTAACAACAAAGGAAAATAGCACAGATCTAAAGCTACCCATATCCCTTACTTTTCTAATGCATCATAATCTTGTGTCATCCATTGATCTTCAGACACATACTTTTGCATTGAAAATGGCTATTTTTTATCCTCGAGTATCTATATTGTTTATAAAGAGATCTCAGTCTTTTTGTGTATAGTAGCTCAGTCAAGGTCTCTGTTGGCTCTTATATTGATTTGTCTAGTCTGGTCCCTGTTAGCTACTGTGCAGGTTCAATAAAGCATAAACTTAGTAGAATCTACTCTTCTTCAAAAATGCCTGTCACGCACCTGGAGCACCTGCTCTGCAGCTCAGCAGCTCTGGGAGAGGTAACAGAGGCTAATTCTTAGTAGGAGGATCACGTCTAAATAGAATTATCTCCATAAAATGATCTTATTTTGTGCAGAAGTTATTGATACTATTACTTTGTCTGTTATAATAAGGCTCCCATCCTTCTCACTGCAACAGCCTAGGATTTTATACAGTATTTCTTATTTCTAATCTTTCATGTGAAATAAAATTTTAAGTGATAACACTAATTTGTTAATTGTGTTGTTTGTAATTTGCTTTAAGCCACTTCAGTATAAGTGAGGTGAGATACCTGTGTCTGTTAGTTCTCATGTCCACCTTGGTACAGTAAATTTTGGAAGCTCTCTAATCAGCAGTGTAGTCTCCAGTGGTGCTGTTCTACAAAAGTTTTAATATGGTTATGTGATCTTCACTAGACTGTTTGCTAATTATAAATGATGATAAACATTTTTGCATTGATGAAATAAATGGTATTAAGATACGGAAATTAGTTAGAAACATTGTATACTCTGATATTATTAAGAATATAAAAATCTGGTGAGCGTAGTAGCCAATTCTCCCAAGTGGAGCTCTTAACCTAGGATTCCAGTTTGCTCCGCATCCCACCCACCACCTGTGCAGAGCTGTGCAATCCAATTTGATAGAAGCTAGCCACATTCAGTCACTTAAATATAAATGAAATAAAATTAACATTTTAGTATCTGTCGCATAGTTTATATGGTTTTAGAGGCTGTCTGCTGCATCTACCCAAAACAACCCACAGTGTTGAAGTTCAAATTGGCTTATATCAGTTTATAACAGACAAAAATAATAGACTGCATCTCTAGAATCCTTATTGTAAGCTTAAAAGTGCTGAGCACTTTGTTTGAATTAACATTTGATCTTTACAACAAATTTGAGGTAATTATTTTATCTCCATTCTTCTGATGGGGACAGGGAGGCACAGAAATATGCATATATATATATATATATATATATGCACATACAACTGTAATTAGCACACAAATAGAACTTTATATTATAATTTCATATAAACATTACAAAAGCTTTTCCCTCGTGGTTCTCTTTATTTTTTATAGTAACTGTAATTTAATACATATGCAATGTCAGTTGTATTGAGGTATGATTTTAATACTATTGTTCAATTCAATTTTTCATAGTCTTTTTAAAAATAATAAATGATTCCGTAATGAGCCTTTCTGTGCCTTAAACTTTCTGCTCCTGTTGAGCTATACTTGTTGAATAAATTCCCCAGGACAGATTATGAAATAATTAGAACTATTGCCACATATTACCTTGTTTTTTCAAAAAGTTTATACTGCTTTACAGTGCAAAAAGTAGCATAGTTATGCTCCAGTTTTACTGCATCTTGCTAGCAATGGGTACAATAATTATAATGTTTACAATTTGTTAGTGTAAAAATAATGCCCCCATATGCATTTTTACAGTTTTTTGATCTGACATGTACTATTACAAACGTTGTCATTCTTAAAGGTGAACATTTTAACTGTCTGTATTTAGTATCTGCCTTTCTTATGTTAACTAAACATTTTGCGTTCATTTAACTTTCAAAATTTAACACCAAGTGTGGGAGATTAAAGGTAGGCATTTTCTCTGTGTTTGGTAATTACAAACTATTTGTAAGAGTTTTAAAAAATAGGTTCACTTGGTATTTCCATGTGCAGCATTGCTGCAGCTATTTGAATAAATAACACATCATGACAGAATGCCAGATATTTGAAAGATCTGTGGGAATGTTGGAGTACAAAATTCCTAGAGCATGTTGAGTGCTTCCATGATTCCAGAAGCTCTTCTGATAGAGCTGCCTTATTAACTGTGCTTAAAATGTTTAAAAGGCAGTAAAACTGAAAGGGTAAAATTTAAAAACTACCCTTAGCCGTTTGTCTAATGCCTTACTTTTAGCACACGTTACAAGAGCGAAATTGGATCACAAATTCTTTGCCAACATTCAGTCAACTTTGTTGAACTTTTGTAGTACAGAAGATACTCATCCAACACATAAAATCTAGGACAAGGCAACCTTTAATAGTCTTTCTACATCTTAGAATTTATGATTCTGTCATTTCACTTTTTATTACTTAGACGGTCTTACAATGCTGAAAGTGGAGATGGAGTAAGGAGTTGTACAACCTTCAATTTAAAGGAGGTTGAATGCTGTATTCTCTCTGTAAGATCAAAATGGTTAGAATCTGGAAAGCAGAGTATGTAGTCCCCAAATTTTTAACCTGATATATAAAAACTCCTTCAATCTTTTCCTGTTGTATTCTACTGCTCTGGCTCTATACTAACTATTACTCAGGAGAAAAACACTCTTCATAAACAAGTCTCATTTTATTTTAATAATCTTAATATTTTATTTGAATGTCATGTGAGGATTCCTCACTCAAAACCCTGGCTATATAATTAAGGATCTTAATGATCCAATAAAGCCAATACCATCTGGTTCTGTCCTTTAGGCCAGGGGTCTCCAACCCCCTGAGCTGAGGACCGGTATGTGTCCTCAGCCTCTTAGGAACCGGGGCCACACAGCAGGAGGTGAGCGACTCCCCATGGCTCACATTACCCCTGAACCGTTCCATCCTCCCCCGTCCCTCCCCCATCCCTGCCCCGTCCATGGAAAAATTGTCTTCCACCAAACTGGTCCCTGGTGCCAAAAAGGTTGGGGACCACTGCTTTAGGCTGAAATGAGGGGGGATGTGAAGCCCAGGCATTGGCTCGTGCCAGAATTGGTAAGTAAGGCTTATGCCTGATAGTAAGGGCTATGCCTGAAAGAAAGAGATAAATAACTAGACATCAGGCTTCTTAGAGCAGTGATGGTGTCTTACACCTTTTTATGGCCCAGGCTAATTAGCTCAGGCCTGGGACATGGCTGGTTACCATACTTAGAGCTTTAACTAGGGGATCATGAAGCAGAATTAATAAGTTCTATGTCCCATTGACATGCGAAATGTAGAAGCAGAGAAAAAGTAAATTATGAGAGAGAACAGTTGAAGAACCTGTGATCCCCAAAGTACGTACGGGGGAAGAGGTAGAGAGAAACAGAAAAATAATTTGAATTAGAGAAGACAAAATTATTCAGAAACAGACTGGATGACTATATGCTGAATTACTAATAGTTATCTTATTGGTATAATTGCTTGTTTCTTTTATTTCTCTTTCCTGTTTTTGTTTCATATATAAAATACGTGTAACATTTCTATAGGGAAACTATATTACCATATGCTCTATGATCTAAACCCTCGTTTTCTCTCTCTCTTCATCACTACTCCTTTACCTAACCACTTCTAGCCAAGCCTGCTAAACCGATATTCAGTCACTTCTGCAAATACACTAAGGACTCTTCCATCTCAAGGTATCTGCCTTATTCTTAGTCTTCTTTTTGTCTGGATTACTGTTTCCCCAGTTCTCCATGTGACTGGATCTTCTATGTCCTTAAGATCAGGATATGCACAGAAACCACCTCTTGCTGAGAAACCGCATCTAAAGAATCCCACTATGTCCCCTCCCAACTCCAGGCATTACCTACTAAGTCACTGGTGTATTTTCTTCATGGCACCTGTCAATGCTGAATATTAATTTACTTGTTTATTATCCTCTACTCAGTACCAGAAGGAAACTCCTTGAAGCAGGGACCTTGTCTAACTTGTACATTAATATGTCCCACACCTAGAACAATATCTGGTACCCAGTAAATGTTCAACTAGTCATTGCTGAATAAAAAATGAACAAGTATATGTGCTTATTGTCATTTTAATATTCTCAAGTAGAGAATTACAGATATATCAAGATACAAACTTGGCAATTGATGAAAATGGATCTGGTGTTCCTTTAACTAGCATCCTCTAACTTGGCTATCTAAATTAACCAAATTGACTTAATAGTTATTTAGGTAACTATATTTCAAATAAGTTTTATGCTTCCTTGGCGGAATTGTGGTGAGGGTGTGTAGGGGAGGAACAGTATTGTCCTTACCCAGGCTGGAGTGAAATCCATCTAGGGAATTGGCACTTTTGATTGCTGTGCATAGGCCTGGAAGGTAGAATCTGGAAATAGCTTCTAAAGAAAAGTAACAATGAAAATAATAGTTTCCTGTGCCATTAGTGAGCAAACTACTCTATGCTAGGCATCTTGAATAGCTTATCCTTGTCTTGCAGCAAACATTATCCCAATCTTACATCAAATCTCAGTGGGAGACATCAGTGATTACCTCCTGGAGAGGACAGATTGCTGTAGGGCTAAGCCGTGCAACCTTGCTGTTAAGGTTGACATGGAACTAGGAATATTTGATGAATTCAAAGCCAGGATCCTTCATCTACCTTGTTTTTTGAAGGTTATAATAAGGTATGCTATGATAGCAAAATTATGCCTTTTTCCTTCATTTGTCTCAAATGTATCTGAGGCCATTTACCCTTATATGAATCATTTAGAAGCAACGGAAATTCCTTTTGCTTCCTTTGATAAAACCTTTTTTCCTCTAAGCAAACATCAGCAGAAAATAGTGTGCTTTCTCTG
Source organism: Lagenorhynchus albirostris (assembly GCF_949774975.1). Lineage (NCBI taxonomy): Eukaryota > Metazoa > Chordata > Mammalia > Artiodactyla > Delphinidae > Lagenorhynchus > Lagenorhynchus albirostris. The sequence goes on from NC_083103.1 coordinate 31,741,843, forward strand.
CCTCGTGATGCAACCTGAATCCACTTAGTCCGCTAAAGGTAAGCATCCCTCTAAGGCACAGACCACACGGGAGGAAAAAGATTGATCAACGTTGTGGAAGAAAACTGTTATCTCTTCTAAGACTTCGCCTTCCCTGTTTAACACCCACACTGAGTCTTCATTTATTTAATATAATTCTTAGCATGGAATGGAGCTCACCACTAAAATGAAGTAATTGGATCAACAAGGACCTGGTATAGATAGATAGTCAGATTCTTTCCAGTGGTCTACAAATCTAACATGGCAAACCCCTTACTACTTTGTCCACATTTTCTACCGAGTAACCCCTCTTTGAATCTGTCCCGGACACACTGCCTTCCTTGCTGCCTTTTGAATATACCAGGTATGCTTTGTTTTAAGCCTTTACTCTGTTGTTCCCCTCTGCCAGGAACGCTTTTGCCCAGACATCCATCCCACTCGCTCGCCAGTGTTCTTCAAGTCTGAGCTCAAATTTAAACTTTGCAATGACGCCCTTCTCTGACTACCCATTTAAAGCTGCAACTGAACCCTGCCCCTTAACTTACTCTACTTTTATTTTTCCATAGCATTTACCTGTAGCTACCTGTAGCTAGCTCAGTGGTCATCAGTCTGTTTTGCTGAGGAAGGGAAATACAACACTTGTGGTCGCTTTTTCTGTTTTGCTTGTGTGTGTGTGTACGTGTAAGTGCCTGTTTTTCCCGCCCTCCCTCTCTCCCTTCCTTCCTTCTTCCTTTTTTCTTTCATTTATTGAGTTCTAATATATACTGTAGCTTATCATTTTTATTGTTTATTGTGTATAAACAGTAAACCCCCTTGCTAGAATGTAAGCTCCATTAGTACCTGGATTCTTATGTACTTTGTTCATTGATGTATCTAAACTCTGAAAACACTGCAAGGTTCACAGTAGGCTCTCAATTAATATTTGTTGAATGATGGAAGTACTGGATAGCTTTCCTTTCCACCAAACAGCAAGTACGAACCAGATAATAAGCTAATGGTTGCATCCTTAAAGTCTTTCAGACAAGGATAAGAGGTATACAAAGAAAAATCCACAGCAGTGGCATCTAAGATAAGAGCGTATTCTTTCACTGAAAAATGGCAGTAACTTCTGGACTGAAAGAGAGACTATAATCCCGTTGCTGAAATGGTTCCTTCTTGCAAAGGCACAAAGTGGAAATGAAAACTGTAAGAGCAGTTTAATCTGAGCCTCTTTTGTGTTTCTTCTCCTACAGGTTGGTTGTTTTAAGGAAACTAAACCGAGAGCACAAGACATGAATTTCTTGTGTATCAATATCATGGGAAAATACAGTGTTGGTGTTTCAACACTGACTCTCCACAGCGTACACACACACATGCATACGCACACAATCTCCACCTCCAGGATTTCACTGGAAATTACTTAATGAGCTAATTAGCAAACTGGTAATCTTAGAGTAGTTACATTTATGCATTTGACCTATTAAAAGAATATTAATTCAGGAGGTGTGTAAACATAATAAAATCCCTTTCTACAAGCTACACATTATTAATAAGGGTAAGAAGGTCTGAGATAATGGAAAGATTAATATTCTGACTACCTTGTTCTGAGATAAGGGAAAGGTTGATAATCTAACTACCTTGATGCTTGCAATCGTTGTCTCAACCCAATGTGAATTCCATATTTGCTTTTCCTCCTCTGCTTCTAAGATTTGTAAGCTAAATTTTATTCTGAGATTCCTTCATATGGCATGATCTCCTTCACACATTCTGAAACCTGTAGCTAGCTCAGTGGTCATCAGTCTGTTTTGCTGAGGAAGGGAAATACAACACTTGTGGTCGCTTTTTCTGTTTTGCTTGTGTGTGTGTGTACGTGTAAGTGCCTGTTTTTCCCGCCCTCCCTCTCTCCCTTCCTTCCTTCTTCCTTTTTTCTTTCTTTACTTCTCTCTTCCTTTCTGTTTCTCTTCCTTTCTCTTCTGTCTTTGCCTTCCTACCTTCCTTTCTTTCTCTTTCTTTTTCTCTATTTCGCGTGCTCTCTCTCCCGCTCTTCCTCCCTCCCTCCTCCCTTCCTTCCTTTCTTTCATAGAGTAACTTTTAGTTTCACTGAGACTTCTCTTCACAGTGACAAGATTCCTGATCCTGTTTTTTGCCCAATCGCTTAAACCCTCTATATAACAAATACATGTAATAATTCAATTCCTGCCTTTGAGAATCTTTTAAAAATAGTTACAGAAATAAGGTTCAAATGTATGCATAATTAAATAAGCCAGAAAGATCCAGAGAGTGATGTATGTGATCTAGGCAGAATTTAAGCACTGTGATAATCATGATGATGACTATAGTAGAAATAGAGTATTTAAAGTGAACTATACACTCTCCTATGTGCTTTACATGCAGTTCTCTTAACCTTATGAAAAATATGTTGAGAGAGTTCTCCTTGTTCTTATGAGGAAACTGAGATAAAAAATGTTAAAATAAACGTGCCAAAATTACACAGCTAATGACACATGAACTCAAGGTTTCAGTCCAGGTCTGTCTGCCTCTAGAACCAAATCCATAAATCACATTACTTCTGATGAGAACTGAAATGATCAGAATAGCTCCTTGTCAGGATAGCAATTGAGTAGGCCTTGCACGTCATTAAGGTTTAGGTTAGTGGAGAGGACAAGAAGGAAAAACAGCAACTCTGGCTCAGTGATAGTAAATGTATCACTGTAAGGTAGCACGATCATGCAGCTTTCCCTTGTTTAGTAATTTTAGGGACCTGCACATGAAGTTATTTGAAAGTTTGGCTATAAATAAATATCTCTGCTTCGGTATTTATTTCTGCTCATCATGGATTGGATGAAGACAATGAATTTGACAGATAGTTGGTTTTCCAGGATGATTCAAATGCTGGAAACCCCACATGATTATTGAAAAAAAATGGAAGGGGTACCTGATTCCTTTTTCTTGGCCTCATTGTATAAAAAGAAAAATGAATTCACCCTGTCCAGCCAAATACATGTAATCTGATTTCAGTGCCTGAAGGCTTCATCATTCTGACAGGCCAGCTGCCTTTCTACATGCTGTTCGTAATCACAACCCACACAAACAATTTTTCGTGGGGAAACTGAAGAAGCAACTCAAGTTAATGAAAGACGTAGTCATGTGCAAAACAATAAGTTTAAAAGATGAGCTGTGAAGAGCTTACAGAAGATTAGACATAATAAAGTTTTGAAAGACAAACCCGGGCATTCCAGGAAACACTGATTTGTTGGCATTAGTAACAGTGTGAAGGCAGTGACTCAGATGGAACCCTCAGGAGGAAGGTCAGCAACCATCAGCACTGATCCAGGTCCATTCATTAGCGCAGATTATGCACTCCTTCTCTACCACAGAAAGTAAATCAGTTTCAAGTTGGCTTTGCATTAACAAAGATGGGGATTTTGCTTAGATATGTTATCATAAATTGAGGCAAACCCTGTATGCTATTGTTTTTTAAGAGAAAAAGAAAGTGTTTTCCTTGAAGGTAGCTGGTACAAGCCACAGGACCATTAAGCCTGGTTCACTCTATGGTGAAAATAAGGAGAAAGTTCATGCCTTGCATTATGGGTAGTTTAGAACATACTGGAATCCCACATCCCATCCAAAAACACACATCTGAGTTCCTTGAGGGCAGTAAATGTCTTAGTGGCATTATAGTGGTAATCCTAATAGCCAGACACACTGGTGTGTACATTGTAGATGATCCGTAACATGAAATGAATTAAAGTACTTCCTTTTGAAGAAGTACTTTAAAGCAAGTAACCAAAAGGAGTGGGTGGTCTTTGACAGACAAAAAAACCCAAAAACTCTTAGCTTTTGACACAGAGGAAAAAACCCTGAGAGATGTAACATCCCTTACTCTTCTCAGCCAAGTAGTCATGCTTTACAGAGTTGCTATTAATGATTTTATATTATCAGTGAATATTGTGTTGTTTTTTCTTCTTTCTTTTTTTTTTTTTTCAGTATGCGGGCCTCTCACTGTTGTGGCCTCTCCCATTGCGGAGCACAGGCTCCGGACGCGCAGGCTCAGCGGCCATGGCTCACGGGCCTAGCCGCTCCGCGGCATGTGGGATCTTCCCGGACCTGGGCACGATCCTGTGTCCCCTGCATTGGCAGGTGGACTTTCAACCACTGCCCCACCAGGGAAGCCTGAATATTGTGTTTTTGAATGATGACATTGTCTCCTAGGCTTTTATGCTCCAGATCTTATCTGTGCAGTTTGTACCCCCTCTTGTCTTTAACAATAAAGGATTCATTTAGATTCACCAAAATGTCATGCAATTTGATTGGTTTTCTATTTTAAAATGGGAAGATGGAAGCACCTGGCTTTCATAGCAGCCTTCAGTAATTCTGACCTTGGTTCAGTAATCCATTTAGAAGGTAGAAAACGATTCTGTAATGCAAAGTACATAACCCAGCTACAGTTATCACAGAACATTTTCCAAGTGCTAACAACTTTCCTTTTGAAAACTCAAGAAGACATTTCTTCAGGTCTTTGTTTTTATAATATGTTTTACTTTAGATTAGTCTGTGGTTATATTGTGTGTTGTCTCTCAAATACCTGGAGGATAAATAGAGATAATATCAATATAATAAAAACAAAACACAGGAGGTAAAGGTGGAAATGCATGTAGATAGCAGAAAAATATACTAGTGAGAAAATAAGTAAATAAAACTATTTTAACTGAGTGACAGAGGCCAAAGCATTCCCAGCATATTAAAATGTCCTCTGGAAAAAGCAATTATAAATGAAGCTAATATAGAAAGACTATTTTGAGGAAAATGCTTGGAATGGCTGCCCTGTGTTCCCATAAGTTTCCCTTGGATGGATACTCTCATGTAGAAATACATTTACATTGCATTCCTATCTTGAATGTGTGAATTCTTATATTTTCAAAACTACAAAATGGAGCAGATGATTTACTGCAAAAATACTGTAAGATATAAAATAAATGAAGACATATGATACACTTCTCTTATACTCTCACAGTTCCTGGCATAGTCTTGGGCATTTTATGATAAACTGGAAACTCTAGCATTGAGAAATTCCTCCATTACCTTGTATTGTCCAGGTCAATAGTCATCTTAAATATTTGCTGCGTAGTTATATGTGCCTTGGAACTTCAGTACAAATAAATGCCATTCAGATATGTTTGGTTTGAATGGTACTCTAGAAGTAAATTAGTCCAGGGATGATAGGTAGATACAGAGACAGATTCTCTAATTGATTAATTGAGCTGCCTGGAATACTATATTGAAATGGACTCTGTTAGGCTTAGGAAAACAGAATTTTGGGAAAGTTTAATGATGTCTCCTAAGGACATAGAAGAGAATATTTGTAACCTTTGCCCCAGATATTTGTTGTCACATATTCCATTAAAAAATTAATGTAAAATTCACATAACATACAATTCACCATTTTAACTTTGCACATTTTAAAGTGTACAATTAAGTGGCTTTTAGTATGTTTGCAGTGCTGTGTAATCATCATCAATATCTAATTCCAGAACATTTTCATCATCTTTAAAGAAACCCCATGCCTCTCAACTCCTCCCTTATTCCCATCATCTGGAAACCACTAATCTACTTTCTGTCTCAATGGATTTGCCTATTCTAGACGTTTCATATAACTGACATCACAGTATGTTATCTTTTATGTATTGTTTCTTCCACTTAGCATAATATATTTTCAAGGTTCATCCACGTAGTAGCATATATCAGTATTTAATTTCTTCTTAATTGAACAGATATATCACATTTTTTGTCCATTCATACATGATTCAGTTTTATATTAACCAAATAATATCCTTTGAAAAAAGATCATCTTTTTTGTAATTGTAACTATAACTTTTTGTAATTATTTAATTAATGTACTTTGGTGGTATTTTAGTTGCTTTGATATTCGTATTTAACCCTTGATTTTTCATGGTAATGGAAAAGACCTTTCACATAAATCACCTCAAATTTTAAAAAAAATTAGATGAATTAACCTTAGAGTCACTACATATTTTTTATGCCCTATTTGAGCTATGTTCAAAATTTGACGTTAATGGATAAAAAATAAAACTATAGTTAAGTCTTCTCAGAGTGGGCAAAGAGGAAACAAATGAATATCCGGTTAATATAAAATAGAAATCATCTGCTATTAGAAATATCTTGTGTATCTTATTAATATTTAAAAACTCAGTGCCATGGACTAATGGAAAGAATACAGATTTTGGAGTCAGGCAGACATGGGTTTGAATGCTAGTTCCACTGTTTCTTAATTATGTATTACTTGGCATGTTATTTTAAGTTCCTCATCTGTAAAATGTGGATAATAATAATCCCCCAAACAGGGATAGAGCAAAGATTAAAGGAGTTAATATATGTAAAGTAACTAGTACATGGCACACAGGAGCTCAAGAAATATTAATTCCCTTCCTTTTGCAAACATTGCTTCTGCTTCATAATTAGTAATCTAGTGTTATCTGAATGAACTGCACAATCATTCCCTCCCTGCTTTTAATGCATGCTATTTCATTTTATTAGGAAAGCTTTCTTCCGTTTCCATAGCTTTTCACTCATTTCTTTTTTAATCTTCAGAAAAAAAAAACTGCCAAAAACAAAAACTTTAATCACTTCTAGAGTTATTGGCATATTCCCTATTTGACTTCCCATACTCCTTGTGTTTTTTAAGGTCAAGGAATTTATCAGAATTCACAGTGAAGGCTGGTGCAGTTTTTAGCTACTTTGATATTCATATTTAGCTACTGAAAGCCCCACCAAACTATAATCTCTTTGCAGAAGGTAACATGTTAAGTTTGAAGCTATGAAGACTCTGATACTTTACCCTACTTGCAATTTTCAAGCTAACAATTAACCTGTCAGAGTGTATAGTGTATGCATGTGTGTGAGGTATATATGCATGCATATTATGTATGTATGTACACACACACATATATATATATATACATACACATATATATGTATATACATTCTTATATATACTAAAGAACACACCATTTACTCACAGAGCATCTTGTGTTTCCTACCATTTCTCCACTCCCAGTTTCCCCAGGGTGACCCATGGAGGTCCAGAGGTACCACAGGAGGAGAGGAACTCGTAAATTATAAACCTCAGTAGCTTACTTAGGGCACTGGCACGTCTGCCTTTCCTCTCCTCCAGAGAAAGAGACATCTTTGCCTTGGAACATAAAGCCTCTCTGGGAAGAGAAAGCTTTTCTATCTGGGAAAGAAGCAAATGACTCCAAGGGGAATACGAATTTAAGTCCCTCCAGAGCAATATATTATCTCTAACTTCCAAGGCATGTTTGTTATTCACTCATAAAGCCCAGACTGTGCAGAAATATGAAAATGTTCATGCAGCTTTGTCTCTCAACATAACCATGTCTGTCTGAAATTTGCATTTCCATTTCCCAGATGCTTGCTAGAAGAATGAATTAATTTATGGTGTTTTCTTATTCCATGAGTCTCTGCTTTTCAGCTATTCTAACTGATTTTAAGAATTCCTCTTGTGAACATTTTCTTTCCCTACTAGAGTGTAAATCCCTTGTAAGCCTGAGCTGTACCTTATAGTTCTTTTGGAATCCATAGTGTTAATAATAGTGCTAGCTGCAAGGAAATTACACAGTAATACCTAGTGGCTGTCCATTTATTCCAGTTAGTCAACATAAAGAGGGGAAAAAAAATCTATGTTTTTGTTATTTTAATGTATATGATTTGATGATATGTTCTTAGAAGGTATATAACTCTTTTATTATCTGTGGTGTTACTGTACATGGTGTATCAAAGCATCTCCATGATATAGTGCAGATGTCTGTCTGAAGAGGAGTTTGATTCCATTACTTAAAATTAGTAACTTTTCAAACATGTTTTAAAAGAGTAGCTCCCATTGAGCTAACACTCTGTGCCTGGCCCTGTATCAGGCACCTTGCATACACTTTCTCACTTTTCACCTTTGTCTCCTTGGAGACAGGCATTGAGTACGGTTTAAAGTAGTTGTTCTATTATTCTTTTTGGAATTTACTCAAAGTGATTAGTTAGGCAGCCTGACTAGAGGACAGTATAGGTACTCCATTCTTCTCTTACTCATGAACTTATTCGTTTAAAGGAGATACAGTCTCTTATACTACTGAGTGTATTTACGGCTTTGAAACGATGCCACACAAATCTGTAACTGCTCTCTGTGAAGGATGGTAGGGCAGTTTGCCATTATCAACTACCATGGCATATAATTTTTCCCAGACACAGTATAAACTCTTTCCCATTCCAGAACAGGATGCATGATGCTAAAATTCTGGAAGCCAATATGTCTAGACATTGTGTTCTAATCCAGTGTACAATGAGAATATAAACAGGAATATAAACAGCTTGGCATGTGAGCCCTTGATTGCTTTTGCTTCTTTTCCCCTTCAAGATATGATTGATGTTTGCATGTGTGATTATTTGTCACTCCCCTGTGCCCATTCTCTTCAAAGGTTGAGTTTCTAGGCAGTACTGAATAGTCCATGCCAAAATTTTGTGATTCTCTTTTATTTTCACTGACATCAAAGTTTTTTCACTGACTTATTTTTGTCTTGGGAAATGCTAGGTTACTTTCAAAATAGACCATAGTAGGAATGCTTTGGGACATAAAATAACTACTCTGTTAAATGAAAAAGTTATTGTGTTTGATGATTATGATAGATCAAGATGGCAGAAAAATTATTTGACATCCCTAAGAGATAGGGCTTAATTCTCCTCTCCTTGCATCTCTACCCACCTTAGTAATTTGTCTAGTCAGTACAATGTGCTGGAAGTGACATTATGTGCATTTCAAGCTAGGTCAAAAGAAGCTTGCCCCCAAAGAAAGTTGCAGTGTTAATCATTTAATGTGCCAAGAAATGTATTTCATAATTTCTTATAGGCAAAATACTTCAATTTTAAACCAATAGTAAACTAAACTTGAAATAATTGCTCTAAACTTTAAAAAAAACTATACTAAAAAAAACACTTATATTTACTATGCTGTCTACCTCAGTTGTCAAATGGCCTTTCTCTGGTATTCAGATCACTATGAAATATGGGAAAAAATTGCAAGATGATAAAAGAAGTATATTCATTGTGTCTCTTTTTAGGAAAAAGAATTTGGGATATATACTCTGGGAAGAGTATTCATCTCAAAAATAACAGATAGTCTAAAAGTAGCCTCATTTTTTTTTTTTTTTTTTTTTTGCGGTACGCGGGCCTCTCACTGTTGTGGCCTCTCCCGCTGCGGAGCACAGGCTCCGGATGCGCAGGCTCAGCGGCCATGGCTCACGGGCCAGCCGGTCCGCGGCATGTGGGATCTTCCCGGACCGGGGCACGAACCCGTGTCCCCTGCATCGGCAGGCGGACTCGCAACCACTGCACCACCAAGGAAGCCCTCCCTCATCACTTTTATTCAACATTGTATTAGAGGTCCCAGTCAGTTCAATAAATCTAGAAAAATAAATAAAAGGCATACAGATTGAAATGAAGTAAGTATAACTATTTATTTATAGATAGCATTACTGTCATGAAGGAAACTTTGCAATATATACTAGAACTAATAGGTTGCAGAATTCAAGGTCAATATACAAAAATCAATTATATACCTATATAATTTCATTAGATAATCATACATGGAGATCAAAATACCCTTCACAACATAAAAAATATGAAGTCCTTTGGGCTCAATATTAAAAAAAAAAAAAGATGTCCTAGACCTTTACACTGAAAATACAAGCTCTTGCTGGGTTAATTATGGAGTGCCTGAATAAATGCAGATTTATGCCATGCTCAAGCAATAGAAATATTTAATATTATTAAAATATCAATATTAGGGAGAGACTATGTACATTCATACAATGGAATATTATTCAGTGATTAAAAGAAATGACCTATCAAGCCATGGAAAAACATGGAGGAACCTTACTTACATGTTGCTAAGTGAAAGGAGCCAATATGAAAATGTTCAATTAAAAATTAAAAAGGTTCTACAAAAAAAAAAAAAACCAATCAAAAAATAAGCAGAAGTCCTGTATGGACACTTTTCCAAAGAAGACATACAGAAGGCCGATAGGCACATTAAAAAATGTTCAATATCGATACTTATTAGAGAAATGCAAATCAAAACTACATTGAGTTATCATTTCACACCTGTCAGAGTGGCCATCATTAAAAAGTCTACAAATAATAAATGCCGGAGAGGGTGTGGAGAAAAGGAAACCCTCCTACACTGTTGGTGGGACTGTAAGTTGGTGCAGTCACTATGGAAAACAGTGTGGAGCTTCCTTAAAAAACTAAACGGTAGAGTACCATATGATCCAGCAATCCCACTCCTGGGCATGTATCCAGAGAAAACTAATTTGAAAAGATACATGCACCCCAACGTTCATAGCAGCACTACTTACGATAGCTAAGACATGGAAGCAACCTAAATGTCCATTGACAGATGAATGGATAAAGAAGATGTGGTACATATCTCCAATGGAATATTACTCAGCCATTAAAAAGAATGAAATAATGTCATTTGCAGCAACATGGATGGACCTAGAGGTTATCATACTAAGTGAAGTAAGACAGGGAAAGACAAATACCATATGATACCACTTATATGTGGAATCTAAAATAGGATACCTATGTCCTTATTTACAAAATAGAAACAAACTCACAGAGGTAGAAAACAAACTTATGATTATACCTAAGGGGAAAGGGTGGGGATGAGATAAATTGGGAGTTCGGGATAAGCAGAAAAAATAATTAAGAAGGTTCTATATGGTTCCAAATATATGACATTCTGGAAAAGGCAAAAACAACAGCGGTTTTTGGTATCTTCTAACAAATTCCCTCTTATGATTAAGCCAAAAATAAATAAATTTGGCATATAAATATAATAAGCATTTAAATGTCATTTAACTTAGTTTTATTTATTTTTGGTATTTTTCAGGTGAAAGTAGATAAGTACACTAGAGAGAGACTTGACTTGGGGACTGAATAGAAAGAACAAAGATGCAGACTTTAATTAAATATAAAAATAAATGTTATTTTACTCAGAAGAATCCAGTGAGGGAAATTCATATCAAAGTAGTGGGTATCTAAACAAACATGTGCTTGGTTGACAACATCATGTGAAAGCTGTAGAGAAGAATACAGCCTAGTATATGTAATTATTTTTGATTTGCAGTGAATTTGAATCATGTGCACAGCAAGATAGACTGAGAATTAGTCCAGTGCACCACACAGTATCCATACCCAATGAATTATTGCTTTCTCTATATAATACTCTTATTTTATTTTATCTAGGTTTCATTTTTCCATCTGTTATAATTCACCACCTTTTAAAAATATTGATAGGTTTTACTGGTATTTGGAATTTTAACTCACAAGGTTTTCTGACATTCTTTCCATTTCTTCCCAATACCAAGAATTGCCTCTATATAAAACATAATTCCAGAAAATTTAGAGTATTAACTTTGGTGAAAATTAGACATATACCATTAATCAGATAACAGAAAGAAAATCAAGTGGTAAAAAAGAATTAGCAATGTTTGTAGAGTAATATAAGTAAAAATATGTGAATCCTGTTTTCACACTTTTACCTGGTAATCTTGGACATGCCATCTCACCATTGGGAGCCTCAACTTTCTCATATTGTAAGAGGAGGATAGCAAAACTAGTCTGGAGAACAGATGAAAGATAAGGAAAGCTCTTTAGACACTCTTCAATATACACTATTCTTAAGCATTCTTAAGTAGACCAACAGCAATACTAATAAACCTATGGCTAGCATGAGATTGTCACAAAACTGTTGTTCTTCAGTGTGAAGTACACTCAAACAGTATCTTGAATACTTCAGTAATGGTTTACTTTAAAACCATGAATGGTAGCTGGATGACGGGTGCTTCTGTAAGTATTTGTGGTGTTTGCTTACTGAAACCTCTGTTTCCATCCAGCATATTGCACTAGTTATTTAAATCTTTGCCAGCACAGTAGATGATTATATATTATTCAGACCTTGGCCCAAGTTTGCTGCCTGGAAGTACTTTGTCCTAATAGAGTAATAATGGCTCAAAAGTATGACCAAATCCCCTTCCCATTGCAACTCTTATTCTCCTGCTGTCAATATTTTAGGAAATTCTGATGGCGTTTTTATTTCTCTTGACCACCTCTGGCTCTGATTCTTTGTTTCTACAGTAATTCTTATTCTCTGCTCTGCTACTTCCCACCTCTGTCATTTCTAAAGGATGACAGTTCAGACAACATGAAGGTGACTGAACTGAAGCATAAAGTCTTTTCTTTAAAAAAGCATCAATTTTCCTCTAACCCCAAAGTTATAACATTATGAGTTTAGTACTGGCTAGTTTTCCATGATAGTTGTCCATAGTTCATGTCATTTACTCTTGTAAATATCAGTGAGTTATGTTTTTATGATGCATACTAAATTCTCCATTTTAGAGAGGGGGAAACTGAGGATCAGAATGGTTATGAAATATGATCATGTTAGGAAATAAGCAAAGATGTCTTACGGAATAGATTCCAACCTCTGATCTCCTTAATCTAGACCAGAAATGCTATTCTTCCCCTATTTAAGTTCGTTATTTGACTTCTTCAGTAAGTATGCTCATCCATTATCTGGTAAAATGTTTTGTCCTTCTTTGTTATTTCTAATTTTATTCTCTCACTCTCTTTAATTTTCTTTTTGCAGATCTACAGGTAGTAGTATTTCCTCTATTTTTTTTTTTTTTTTTTGCGGTACGCGGGCCTCTCACTGTTGTGGCCTCTCCCATTGCGGAGCACAGGCTCCCGACGCGCAGGCTCAGCGGCCATGGCTCACGGGCCCAGCCGCTCCGCGGCATGTGGGATCTTCCCAGACCGGGGCACGAACCCGTGTCCCCTGCATCAGCAGGCGGACTCTCAACCACTGCGCCACCAAGGAAGCCCAGTATTTCCTCTATATTTAATCCTTTTTCAGGCTGTATTGTTATTCTGAATGACATAAACACCAACCAAAATATAATTATAAATATTTCAAGTGTCAGCACACTGAAAGATTTTGATATCAGTAATTTCAGTTTCCTCTGTCTCCCACCAATTACAGTGTATAGCCAAAATCAACACATTTTGCAAGTTAGTACCAGGCTTTCCTTTGCTTTAATTTTCCTGTAGTTGAAGATGCTTATAATTCTGAAAGATAGTACTTCTTAATAATGATGCAAACGAAAATTGCAAATCTCACTTTAATTCAGTAAATTGTGGTAACAATTTAGGATATCTCATTTTCCACCCATTGTTGACCCACTTGAAAATGATGACAGTTTATCCACAGTAGAAGCTAGTGCTGTGCTAAGAGGGAGCAATTATTAGAATTTTGTGTCAACCCCACAGGCAGAATTTCCAAATTGTCAGCAAAATCATGTGCAAATTATCAACAAGATAAAATTAGCAGACCTGATAGAGATAAGCATAATAATTTCTACACAGCATAAAAATCTCATTGAATAAAAAATGCAAGTTTATATTTTGGACTTTTGGAAAACAAGCATAAGGGTATATTTTTTCTTTTACTATAATATGTTTCAACCATTTTGTTATTGGCCTAAGATGATCACTGTGTGTATTTACATGTTTGGTTATTTATAAGAAAATTAGGTTCAGTTTTGAGTATGTAAAGCAATACATTTCTCCCAAGGTTCAAACTATTTTCAGATCATTCTTTGTCTTTTGCAGGTTAGCTGCCTTTGAGCTTAGTGGCTTCAGTATAGAATGTTTTATTTCAACTTTTCTTTTAATTGGAACCTCAGCTCATGTCCTTATAAATCCTACAATTTTAGTTATTTCACAGAGAAATAATGTGGATTGGCTGTATAACAGTGTGAGCTGATCTTAAAGTTTGAAGGGTGTGCTTTGGAATTTTGCTTTCAATCTACAAAAGGCAAAAACCACATCAAACTTGACAGAACTCAACATTCATAATTCTCCTGTTGTCCCTACTTCACCCAGTACCATCATTTCTCATCCTCTCAATCCATCCTTCCTATTAGAGTAGAATGTGAGAGTTGTTATTAAAGCTAAGGAATGTGTCCGTTCACTTAACAGATGTTGAACGAGCATTGTCTATATGCCAGAAAAACGCAGACGAACATGTTATTCCTTGTGAGAATTCCAGCGTAGTATTCTCTTGGGGATCTTGTTAAAATGCAGATCCAGATTTAGTAGGGTTGGCATATGGTCTGGTTTTCTACATTAGTAAGAAGCCCCCAAGGAGTAATAGTGCTGCTGGTCTGATCAGGAACCATACTGTGAGTCACAAGATTCCAGGAAAGTGAGAAAGAGAAAGAGTAAAAACAAAGTAAGTGAAATAAATGTTCTTCCAGAGAGTTTTAAGTGTACAAATAAAAACGAATAAGGAAATGACTATAGAATTTCAGGAGTAGGGTTTCTAATTTTAAATAGGGTAGTCAAGGAAGTCTCCACTGAGAAGGTGATATTTGAGTAAAATCCTAAAAATTTTAGGTAGTAAGAAGCAGATATTTGGTGGGGAGAGCCTTCCAGGCAGAATAAATGAAAAATGCTTTGTGTAGCAACATGAGTAATGTGTTGAGGCCGGCAAGGTAGAATGTGGCCCACGAAGAATGAGTACCAGAAGGAGCTTAGGAGAAGAAGTCAGAAAGTTAACAAGGAGCCAGATAATAGTGTTTTGTAGGCCTTTTAGTAATGACTGTGACTTTTATTCTGAGTGGTATAGTGGGCTTTGAGGATCATTCTTACTACCCTTTTGAGAAATAAATACACACGTTAAATGCAGAAGCAGTGAGGTCATTTAGGAGGCTAGGGCGGTAAGCAAGATGAAGATGGTGGTGGTTTGTACGAAATGTTAGCTGTAAATGTGATGAGTGACAGATATATTTTGATGGTAAGAATGTCACTGATGGACTGATGTAGTAACTTAGAGGGGGGAAAAGAGGAGTTAAAAATGACTTCCCTGGTGGTGCAGTGGTTAAGACTCCGAGCTCCCATTGCAGGGGGCCCAGGTTCGATCCCTGGTCAGGGAACTAGATCCCACATGCAGCAACTAAGTTCTCATATCACAACTAAGGAGCCTGCCTGCCACAACTAAGACCCAGTGCAACCAAATAAATAACAATAATTTAAAAAATGATTCAAAATGCTTTGGCCTGGGCAACTGAAAAGAAGGAGATGCCATTATGTGAGCAGGGAAGATCAAATGCGTTGTAGAATTAGGGAGAAGATGAAGAGTTCAGTTTTGGAAATGTTAAGATCAAGATGGCTATTAGACATTTAAGTTGATTTGAATAAGCAATTGGATATAAGAGTCTGGAGTTCAGGCTGGAGATATATGTCTTCATCAGTCTGTATATGGAATTTGAAGGCAAGAGCCTGGATAAGATCACTATTAAAGTTAATATAGATGAAAGGATTTCCTTTGTTAAGGCATCAGAAATATGAGAAGGACCAGTAAAGGGGAATGAGAAGAAGTGATACTTGTAGGACAAAAGAACAAAGAGAACATGGTGGCTTGGAAGCCAGAAAGTTAGTGTTTCAAGGAGGATAAAAGGATTAACTGAGTCATTAACTAATGATGAGATTATGATCAGATATAGCAAAGTGGACCACACTGAGGATCTTGAGAACTGTTATTTTGATAGAGCAGCTGTCTTGATTAAAATGGGTCAAACATAAAATGGGCAAAGACACAATATAGACAGCTCTTTGAGGAAAGTGGGTTTTTTGTTTGTCATAAAGAAAGATATAGAGGGTGAGAGGAGGGTTTATTCAAGGATGTGAGAAACCACATCTAGTATGCGTGCTAAGCAAATAACAAATAGAAGAGAATTGATGATACAGGCAAAGGAAAGTGTAATTACCAAAACAATACCCTTTCATAGGCAAGAGGGCATGGGATCCACTGCACAAGTGATGTGACTGGCTCTGCTAGGAGCACAAAATGTTTACCTACAGCAGAAGACTAGGCAGAAAACGTGGGTAAAGATGCAAGTCTGTGGGTAGATGTGGTGAAGCAAGGTGACAAGCAGAGAATGAGGATGGAGAGGTGGTATTTAGGGGTGTTGGGAGAGAGGAGTACATAAGAAATAATGCCTAGCAGACTAATGGAGTTCAAGGATTAGGAAAATATGGGGTAGTCATGTAAAGAAATTGTGGGCCCACTTGATGTTGGAGATCAAGAATGTAAACTGAAACCAGAAGATATGTTTGTGTGTTTCCCCCAGCTATGTTATGCTGATTAGGCATGCCCTAATTCTACCTTGGCTTTACTTTGATGTCTCAAAATAAGTCATAGGCTCAGGGAATAATGGCAAATATGTAACAGTACCTCATTCTGTTATTACATAGGCTTGCTTCATAAAGCCCAGGGCAGAACTCTGTAGCAGTACAGATGTGAGCATGCCTAAAATTCTCAGTGCGCTCTTTATAGTCCTAAACCTATATCCAAACAGTAATAGCTTATTAACCTCCAACTGACCCCTTGCTAAAAGCTCCTGAAGCAATTAGTGCTTTCACATGGGTGTTTGATAAAAAGAAGGAATGAGCAGCCATAGACAGCCAAGCATGTCCAGGAGGCAAGACCTAGTTCAATTTATAATTTCAGTCCTAAGAGGAAGAGGATTGTTGGAAAGAGAGCAAAGTGGCAGGGCTTTTTCTCATACTGGTAAATGCCAAGGGACATCTTACTCATCCTAGCTAATGAAAGGAAGAGATGGAAAAGAGAGAGAGAAATAGCAAAGAGTCATGTTGCCTTTTATGTGGAGAGAAGGTTTTTGTTTTCTTCCTTGTATTTTATTCCTTATACTCCTACCACCTCAGCCACATGTAGGAGGAAACTAAAGTTAATTACAGTGTGTTCAGTTTTTCATTACATTTTTAACACACATAATGTTTAATGAATATGGCAGACAGGTGTCCTATAAGCTGAGCAATTTGATTATTTTTTCCATCCAGAGTCTCTCACTTGTTTTTCTATTTAAAACTGTACCTTTAACCAGACCATGACATGCACATAAAGAGGTAGACCCAGTGCTTACTGTGCTTGATAGTCAAGGCCCCTTCAGGGACACAAGTATGGGTCTACTGACTATATGCTTCCCTTTATACCTTATCTGTTAGTCCTGTCTCTTTAATCATGACTTATCATCTTTTTCCAAACAAGCACTTGTCCCTCAGATCTAACAACATATTTGGTTTCTGTGGTTATGACTCTGGGCCTTTATTCTTTAACCCACTTTTGTATTCATCCTTCCTTTACTTCCAGCTCACCTATTTCAATTATAACACTGAGGACCCAGGCTCAGTATCAGTACATCAGACCATTATCCTTTCTAGGTCTTCCCATATACATTATACAAAGAGAAATTAGACACCTATAAAAATATACTGAAAATTTAAGCATATTATTCAACACTTCAACTTGCTTTAACTCCCATATCCAGTAGGTTGCCAGGTTCTATCACTTCACCCTCTACAATAGCTCTTGTAGCAATTCCCTCATATTTAAAGACCCAGTGTCAAAGTGGTGGCACTGAGTATTCACTGCTATGGACTGTGATGCTAACCTCCTAAATAGCATCCTCACTTTTAACTTTATTCCCATTCAAGCCATTGATCTGGAGAGCTGTCAGACTGCTCTTCCTAAAACAGTGCTTTTTTTTTCAGGGGCTCTCAACTTACTGAATATATCGAATATGTTATGTTACAGAACATACAGAAAATATGTCTGAATTTGCATTCAGAATATTTCACCATCTTTTCCTATCCTGCCTTTCTGGTTATCTTCATTTTCATACAGGAAATTAAGGACTCAATAGCACTGAACTCCATTCTAAATATAAATTTTATTTTCCTCCACTATTAAATCTTCTGGCACTAACATTTAGAATACTCTCCACTCTACTATGTCTACTTCCAAAGATCCCATCTCATTCTTCCATAACGTGTTCCATGAGAACATCACATATCAGAATTAATGAATGGCAGAATTAATTTTTTTCTTTGTTCATTAACCCAAAGCTTTTTGTTTCTCTGTTACAAAAATCATCAAATCTTACTTTGAATTATCCTTAAGTGTACACCATAATATTATATCTGTAATATTGCAGGTTATTGAATGCCAGAAAAGCTTAATCATTTATATTTGTAAGACTTTCAGGATTAGGAAATATTTGGCAAGTGGCAAATTATATAAAATTATTGTCAATTCAAAAATCATAAACAACTTCCTCTTTTCAATATGATGATTTCAGTACTTTTAATTAGCCATCCAGTTGTATGCATCTAGAAAACTAGACAGAATTCCTGAAGCAACTGTGTTTATGTATTAGACAATAGACAATGCAGAGCCGTTATCCCTGAGAGAATGGGAACCAGAATGGTAATCTCCATCATTGCCCTATTTTTTGGCTTCAAGGCATTTATTGAATCACAGTGTGGAAATGTGGAATTCAAATAGATACGTTGTATTTTTGAGCTGCGAAAGGAGAGATCAAAGATTAAGTAGTCCAGAATGAATGGAAATTGCATGTAGAATACTGAAAGTGTGCTAGTAGCAGAAATAACTCCATAAATTAGTATAAGGACTACTTTAGACTGCCTGAATATTAAGCTGAGCATACATAGGGTGGAACACGTGAGAGTGAACAAAGAACAAGCTTAGAGGGGAAAATGCTCAGTACAGGTAACGATTCCCAGAGCTCCTATAGCATTGAGAAATATTAAAGTTCTAACAAATCTTAATGGTGAGATTTCGTGGAAAATTCTGGGTATTTAGGATTTGAATAAAGACCACACCTTAGGAGTGAGAAAATTCTAACCTGAGAATATAGGCTAGTCTAGCCCAATAATAAAAAAGCTTAAAAGCAAGACTTGGTTTCCACAATAAGGTGTTAATTTCTACTTAACACCTCAGTCCCTTCACATAAGGCTGGAAAGCAAAAATTCACACAACAAAAATAAGCCTTAAAAAAAAAAAATAAGCCTTGAAAGGACCAAGCTGATCTGCCTGGCAGAATAATGCCCCAAACTCTCTTAAGGAAGACAACAAAATCTAGACACTCAAAAATGTAGCATTTAGGGCTTCCCTGGTGGCGCAGTGGTTGAGAGTCTGCCTGCCAATGCAGGGGATACGGGTTCGTGCCCCGGTCCGGGAAGATCCCACATGCCACGGAGCAGCTGGGCCCGTGAGCCATGGCCGCTGAGCCTGCGCCTCCAGAGCCTGTGCTCCTCAACGGGAGAGGCCACAACAGTGAGAGGCCCGCGTACCGCCAAAAAAATAATAATAATAATAATGTAGCATTTATAATGTCCAGGATAAAATAAAACATCACTGGGCATACAAAGCATCAGGAAAATGGTATACTTAATGACAGAAATAATGCAATTAGAGGAAAAAGAATCTGGTAGAGATATGAAAATATGTGCAAATATGTAAAGGAAAACTTTAACATAATGAAGAGAGAAATAGTAACACAAAAGGACAAGTAACATTTCTATAAGTTAAAATAGAATGTCTGAAGTAAAAAAATTTGCTAAATGGTACTTATACCAAATTAGACTCTAGGAAAAAAATAATGAGTAAATTTGAAGACAATAGAAATGATATTTATAGTGATTTGCAGAATAAGAAAAAAAATAGTGGGATAAATGAAGGACAGAAAAGATATTTGAGTGAATAATGGCCAGAGAAAATCCATCTTTTTTGCGTAATATTAAACATGGTCTGAAAAACTGAGTGAATCCAAACCAGAATAAAGAGATAACCACAAAATAGAAATCTCACAACCAAAATTTTAGATCAATAATAGAAAAAAAAAATTTTTCTATTAAACGAAAATAAGAATGAAGAATAAAGAATAACTTATTAGAAAAAACATAATCTAAAACACACTGAAAATCCTAACAAAATGAGTGAAAAAAGTCTACTTTGAACTCTATATCACATGAAAATATTTTTCTAAATCGACAGCAAAATGGTTTATATTCCAACAACAAAAGCTAAGAGAATTTTTACAAGCACATCTATAATAGAAGCCATGTCAACCAACCAACCAACCAACAAACAAAAAAACCCAATGGTGTTCAACAGAAAGAAAAGTCCATATATAAAATTGGATCTACAAAAAGAATGTAGAAATACCATTAAAAAGTGATTCTGCAACTTTGTGATTTTTTTTTTAAGTCATGTTTCTCTAAGTGTTTAAAACTCAAATTTGCTAGGACTTTCTCATGCCAAGATCCTTTGACAGAAAATAGTCTGTCACCTGATATTAGTGTTGGTGGTTAAGCAACTGTCTGGTGCAAATTCACCACTGGCAAAGTCTCTTTAAACTCCAGGAGTCCAGGACAGCTGTGCCCCTTATGCCTAGATGGGTCCCTGTCTCACTCTCGGCTTCAGTTTTTGCATCTGTACCAGAGCAGAGGAGCTTCAAAGGTCCTACGCAATCTTAAGGAGAAGAAACATGCTCCCAATCACCACACCACAGCAATAGGGAAGGTGGAGGAGCAAGTAGACACATTGATAGATTGCGATAAATTGTACACAAAATTGTATGTAAATTACTTCAATAATGTTAAAATAATAATGGTAATATTATAAAAAATATCATTATCTACCCTCTTCTCAAAGAGCTGAGGGATGCAAATAGAAATGCATTTTAGGTTAGAAATTGAAGCTACTATCGTGGTGGTTGATTTTACTATTTCGGAACCAATTTTCAGTTGTCCCGTTGGCTCAAATGATCTAGCTGAACTATGAATCAGATGCTAATCTTTTCCCACTTAATATCCTTCAGTGTTCTGTTCCTACCTGGTACTCATTTCTCAATATCATAGCCTTAGCCTTCTTCTCTATTCTAAACTGCCTCCATGTACTTCTACAATGCAAAGTTATGTGTTCTTCCTTAAATATACCATTGCTTTTGACTGCATTGTGAGACCTGCTTCTTCTTAAACATACTTTAGATTCCTCATCTGTGTCTTAGTACCTACTCTTCATTCTACAAATTTGGCAACACCCTCTGAATTTGTTATTTCTCTATGTATCAATCCCAAATTTCCCACAGCTCACTAGAAATAACTGTTTCCTAATACAGCATAAAATTACTGGTTCCCCTTTTGTTTGACTCCTTCCTTCACAGACCCTGGTCTTAATGTACTCATCTGTAATAAATAGCTTAGGCAACCCATTTAACAAAATGTTCTTAAAAAAAAAAAAAGCATAGTTATCTAGGTTAGCAACTCTGGGCACCAGAATCTTGATATACATGTCAGCTTAACCTGCCTAGTTACATACATCTAATAGTATCTAGACATGTTTATAACTCTTGATATTTACATTGGTTCCAAGTGCATTTGTAAAAATCATTGATCACAATTTTGGTGTGAGGTTACGTGCAAAACATTAGCAATGATAAAGTTGACAGTTACAAAGATGTTACTGTAAGAAGGATATAGTTGACCTTTATGACCTCATTGCCAGGTTCTAGTAAAGTCTCTTTGCTGGCCATGGAAAATGATTTCTGTTCAGAATACTGTGAAGTTCTCTTTGCATTGTACTTGTCCCTCTGATTTTCTCCTGTATCCCATGGGTTCTTACATAAAGTTGACTCTGAGCTAGAATGTTGTTTTTCCGCTTGAGGACCCCTAAAGGATATTAATGAGACTGCACAGCTAAAAGTTTTATTTTTTTAAATAACTCGGTCTCAAATAAATGACTTGCAAGTAGGTCTTGTGAGAAACCCAGCTCCCTTTTATTATTTATTTATTTATTTTTCTCTTGTTCATTAAGAGTAGATTCAAGATCTCTCATCTAAACAACTTTTCTGGAAGATTTGCCTGTCTTATACATTCTCTCTACCGTGATCATATACCACATCAAGGAGTAGGAGAGGTATCTTAAAGCCTGCTTCCTCTTTCTCTTCTGAAAAGACTCTATGGCTCCTTCTTCCCAACTTGCAAATCGATCACAGACTGTTTTTATATGGGGGGGGAAACATTTATAAGTTGTCCTGCATTATACCAGCTGGGCCTTTTCATTAGTCAAAACCTGCATCCTTGCCTGAAGCTGATACTCTTGGGGCTTGCTTGGTCCATATGAATCAATCATAAATTGGAGGGAGAGCTTTCTGTACTCTCTTCAAGCATGTTTATTTTTCTTATTTAAAACTCCCACAGTATATCTGAGCTAGGAAGCTTCTCCCTAGAGGCATGACCAATGTATATCGAGTTTTCTCTGTTATTCTAATTTTCTAGGATTTTCCTCTTTATGACAATGACAACTCATTAAATGGACCAAAAAAAATGGACTTAATGTTTATACAGTTGTAAAACTTTTCATCGATTTGAATTCACACACAATTAGTATTTTAAAAAAATCTTTTTCATACCATGCATTTCAATTTGGGATTCAAAAACACTGGTCATTATAATGAGAGGATATATTTTCCAGTATGCTTATACATCAAAAAGAGGTTAATATTCTTGGGAACTTGCTTTTGATGAAAGTACAGTTTTGGAACAGTACTGCAATTCATTCTTAAATTTCAAGACTGGTTTGGTTGCCAAGATATACAGGATCATTCCTTGAGCATAAAAGACACTCTAGTTGTGCTAATTGTAATTAAAGTCAAAGAATGACTCTTCTTCCTGTTTAGAATGTCAAAAAGAGGTGGCATTAAGTCACTGCCTAGACAGCGTTGGCAAAAGAAACAGGTATAAGGACACTCACATATGATTTTAGTTAGATGAGTCACACCAAATTTCCTGTAATTCAAGGGATAAAGTCTCTGCTGTTTTGGCAGACACACTCTATAAAGACTTGGTTAAATGACAGTATGAAGTTGCACTTGGGCTGGAGCTTATGCTCATGAGTTAATTCGGTAGGAATGCCATAACAAAGTACCACAGACTGGGTGGTTTAAATAACAAAAATTTATTTTCTCAAGAGAGGCTGGAAGTCCGAGATCAAGGTGTCTGCAGGGTTGGTTTCCTCTGAGCACCTCTCTCCTTAGCTTGTAAATGACCATCTTTTCTTTGTCTTCACATGGTCTTTCCTCTGTGCATGTCCGTGTCCTAATCTCTTCTTATATAGACACCAGTCATGTCGGATTAGGACCCACTCATCCAGCTTCATTTTGCCATAATTACCTGTTTAAAGGTCTTATCTTCAAATATAGTGGCATGCTGACGTACTAGGAAATAGACTTCAAGATATGATTTTTTTAAGACACAACTTAGCCCCTAAAAGTCCTATCTGGGGCCCCTAACAGTCCTTTCTTTTGCCTAGTAGTTGAACTAAGGGACTTCTCTCAGTAATCCAGCACCTCTGTAGCACCTCTTTCATAGCAATGACCTGTAGAGTTCAGAGCTTCATGAAACCTCAAATCTACCTGAATTGTATCTGAGTGAGGCTTCTGTCACATAGCATTTAACTTCTTGTCAGAAAGGACAATTCCTGGGCAAGGTGAACTTCATCATCAATGCTGACACTTACTTTCTAATGAGACATGAGTTGGCTATCTAGGGAGCTATAACAATATCCTAATGATGAAATGCTCTTTTCTTAAAATTTAATTTAATTAATTTATTTATTATACAGCAGGTTTTTATTAGTTATCTATTTTATACATATTAGTGTATACATGTCATTCCCAATCTCCCAGTTCATCCCACCACCATCCCCCCCCACTTTCCCCCCTTGGTGTCCATACGTTTGTTCTCTACATCTGTGTCTCTATTTCTGCCTTGCAAACCGGTTCATCTGTACCATTTTTCTAGATTCCACATACATGTGTTAATATATGGTATTTGTTTTTCTCTTTCTGACTTACTTCACTCTGTGTGACAGTCTCTAGGTCCATCCATGTCTCTACAAGTGACCCAATTTCATTCCTTTTTATGGCTGAGTAATATTCCATTGTATATATGTACCACATCTTCTTTATCCATTCATCTCTCAGTGGGCACTTAGGTTGCTTCCATGACCTGGCTATTGTAAATACTGCTGCAATGAACACTAGGGTGCATGTGTCTTTTTGAATTATGGTTTTCTCTGGGTATATGCTCAGTAGTGGGATTGCTGGGTCATATGGGAACTCTATTTTTAGTTTTTTAAGGAACCTTCATATTGTTCTCCATAGTGGCTGTATCAATTTACATTCCCACCAACAGTGCAAGAGGGTTCCCTTTTCTCCACACCCTCTCCAGTATTTGCTGTTTGTAGATTTTCTTATGATGCCTATTCTAACTGATGTGAGGTGATACCTCATTGTAGTTTTGATTTGCATTTCTCTAATTATTAGTGATGTTGAGCATCTTTTCATGTGCCTCTTGGCCATCTGTGTATCTTTGGAGAAATGTCTACTGAAGTCTTCTGCCCTTTTTTGGATTGGGTTGTTTGTCTTTTTAATATTGAGTTGCATGAGCTGTTTATATATTTTGGAGGTTAATCCTCTGTCTGTTGATTCATTTGTAAATATTTTCTCCCATTCTGAGGGTTGTCTTTTCGTCTTGTTTATAGTTTCCTTTGCTGTGCAAAAGATTTTAAGTTTCATTAGGTCCCATTTGTTTATTTTTGTTTTTATTTCCATTCCTCTAGGAGGTGGGTCAAAAAAAGACCTTGCTGTGATTTATGTCAAAGAGTGTTCTTCCTATGTTTTCTTCTAAGAGTGTTCTAGTGTCCGGTCTTAGATTTAGGTCTTTAATCCATTTTGAGTTTATTTTACTGTATGGTGTTAGGGAGTGTTCTAACTTCATTCTTTCAAACGTAGCTGTCCAGTTTTCCCAGCACCATTTATTGAAGAGACTGTCTTTTCTCCATTGTATATCCTTGCCTCCTTTATCATAGATTAGTTGACAATAGGTGCATGGATTTATCTCTGGGCTTTCTATCCTGTTCCACTGATCCACATTTCTATTTTTGTGCCAGTACCATATTGTCTTGATTACTGTAGCTTTGTAGTATAGTCTGAAGTCAGGGAGTCCAATTCCTCCACCTCCATTTTTCTTTCTCAAGATTGGTTTGGCTATTCGGGGTCTTTTATGTCTCCATACAAATTTTAAGATTTTTTTGTTCTAGTTCTGTAAAAAATGACATTGGTAATTTGATAGGGATTTCATCGAATCTGTAGATTGCTTTGGGTAATTTAGTCATTTTTACAAGGTTGATTCTTGTAATCCAAGAACATGGTATATCTCTCCGTCTGTTTGTGTCATCTTAAATTTCTTTCATCAGTGTCTTATAATTTTCTGAGTATAGTTCTTTTACCTCCTTAGGTAGGTTTATTCCTTGGTATTTTATTCTTTTTGTTGCAATGGTGAATGGGATTGTTTCCTTAATTTCTCTTTCTGATCTTTCATTGTTAGTGTATAGGAATGCCAGAGATTTCTGTACATTAATTTTGTATCCTGCAACTTTACCAAATTCATTGATTAGCTCTAGTAGTTTTCTGGTGGCATCTTGAGGATTTTCTATGTATAGTATCATGTCATCTGAAAACAGTGACAGTTTTACTTCTTCTTTTCCAATTTTTATTCCTTTTATTTCTTTTTCTTCTCTGATTGCTGTGGCTAGAACTTCCAGACGTATGTTGAATAATAGTTGTGAGAGTGGACATCCTTGTGTTGTTCCTGATCATAGAGGAATTGCTTTCTTTTTTTCACCATTGAGAATGATGTTTGCTGTGGGTTTGTCATATATGGCCTTTATTATGTTGAGGTAGGTTCCCTCTATGCACACTTTCTGGAGAGTTTTTATCATAAATGGGTGTTGAATTTTGTCAAAAGCTTTTTCTGTATCTATTGAGATGATCATATGGTTTTTATTCTTCAGTTTGTTAATATGGTGTATCACATTGATTGATTTGCATATTTTGAAGAATCCTTGCATCCCTGAAATAAATACCACTTGATCATGGTGTATAATTCTTTACTCTGTTGTTGGATTCTGTTTGCTAGTATTCTGCTGAGGATTTTTCATCTATATTCATCAGTGATATTGGAATGTAACTTTCTTTTTTTGTAGTATCTCTGTCTGGTTTTGGTATCAGGGTGATGCTGATCTCATGGAATGAGTTTGGGTGTGTTCCTTCCTCTGCAGTTTTCTGGAAGAGTTTGAGAAGCATGGGTGTTAGCTCTTCTCTAAATGTTTGATAGAATTCACATGTGAAGCCAGCTGGTCCTGGACTTTTGTTTGTTGGAAGATTTCTAATCACCATTTCAATTTCGTTACTTCTGATTGGCCTGCTCATATTTTCTATTTCTTCCTGGTTCACTCTTGTAGGGTTATACCTTTCTAAGAATTTGTCCATTCCTTCCAGATTGTCCAATTCATTGGCATAGAGCTGCTTTTAGTAGTCTCTTAGGATGCTTGGTATTTCTGTGGTGTCTGTTGTAGCTTCTCCTTTTTCATTTCTAATTTTATTTATTTGAGTCCTCTCCCTCTTTTTCCTGATGATATGGCTAAAGGTTTATCAATTTTGTTTATCTTCTCAAGGAACCAGGTTTTAGTTTTATTGATCTTTGCTATTGTTTTCTTTGTTTCTATTTCATTTATTTCTGCTCTCATCTTTATGATTTCTTTCCTTCTACTAATTTTGGATTTGTTTGTTCTTTCTCTAGTTCCTTTAGTTGTAAGGTTAGATTGTTTATTTGAGATTTTTCTTGTTTCTTGAGGTAGGATTGTGTTGCTATAAACTTCCCTCTTAGAACTGCTTTTGCTGCATCCCATAAGTTTGGATCCTCATGTTTCATTGTCATTTGTCTCTAGGTATTTTTTTATTTACTCTCTGATTTTGTCAGTGATCTCTGCTTATTTAGTAACATATTGTTTAGCCTCCATGTGTTTGTGTTTTTACATTTTTTCTCCCCGTAATTGATTTCTAATCTCATAGTGTTGTGGTCAGAAAAGATGCTTGATATAGTTTCAGTCATCTCAGATTTACCGAGGCTTGATTTGTGACCCAAGATGTGATCTATCCTGGAGAATGTTCCGTCTGCACTTGAGAAGAAAGTGTAATCTGCTCTTTTCAGGTGGAATGTCCTATAAATAACAGTTAAATCTACCTGGTCTATTGTGTCATTTAAAGCTTGTGTTTCCTTATTAATTTTCTGACTGCATGATCTGTCAGTTGGTGTAAGTGATGTCTTAAAATACCCCAATACTGCTGATTTTCTCTTTTATAGCTGTTAGCAGTTGCCTTCTGTATTGAGGTGCTCCCATGTTGGGTGCATATATATTTAGAATTATTATATCTTTTTCTTGGATTGATCCCTTGATTATTATGTAGTGTCCTTACTTGTCTCTTGTAACATTCTTTATTTTAAAGGGTATTTTATCTGATTTGAATATTGCTACTCCAGCTTTCTCTTGATTTCCATTTGCATGGAATATCTTTTTCCATCCCCTCACTTTCCATCTGTATGTGTCCCTAGGTCTGAAGTGGGTCTCTTGTAGACAGCATATATATGGGTCTTGTTTTTGTATCCTTTCAGCAAGCTATGTCTTTGGGTTGGAGCATTTAATCCATTCACATTTAAGATGATTATCGATATGTATGTTCCTATAACCATTTTCTTAATTGTTATGGGTTTGTTTTTGTAGGTCCTTTTTCTTTTCCTGTGTTTCCCACTTAGAGAAGTTCCTTTAGCATTTTTTGTAGAGCTGGTTTGGTGGTGCTGAATTCTCTTAGGTTTTGTTTGTCTGTAAAGCTTTTGATTTCTCTGTCAAATGTGAATGAGATCCTTGCTGGGTAGAGTAATCTTGGTTGTAGTTTCTTCCCTTTCATCACTTTAAATATATTGTGCCACTCCCTTCTGGCTTGTAGAGTTTCCACTGAGAAATCAGCTGTTAACCTTATGGAAGTTCCCTTGTATGTTATTTTTCTTTTTTCCCTTGTTGCTTTTAATAATTTTTCTTTGTCTTTATTTTCTGTCAATTTGATTACCATGTGTCTCGGCGTGTTTCTCATTGGGTTTATCCTGCTTGGGACTCTCTGCACTTCCTGGACTTGGGTGACTATTTCCTTTCCCATGTTAGGGAACTTTTTGATTATAATCTCTTCAAATATTTTGTCGGGTCCTTTCTCTCTCTTTTCTCCTTCTGGGACCCCGATAATGTGAATGTTGGTGCGTGTAATGTTGTCCCAGAGGTCTCTTAGACTGTCTTCATTTCTTTTCCTTTTTTTTTTCTTTATTCTGTTCTGTGGCATTCAGTTCCACCATTCTGTCTTCCAGGTCACTTATCCGTTCTTTGGCCTTAGTTATTCTGCTATGGATTCCTTCTAGGGTATTTTTCATTTCAGTTACTGTATTGTTCATCTCTGTTTGTTTGTTCTTTAATTCTTCTAGTTGCTTGCTCTTTAATTCTTCTAGGTCTTTGTTAAACATTTCTTGCATCTTCTTGATCTTTGCCTCCATTCTTTTTCCGAGGTCCTGGATCACCTTCACTATCATTATTCTGAATTTTTTTCTGGAAAGTTTTCTATCTCTACTTCCTTTAATTGTTTTTCTGGGGTTTTACCTTGTTCCTTCATCTGGTGCATAGTCCTCTGCCTTTTCATTTTGTCTGTCTTTCTGTGAATGTGGTTTTTGTTCCACAGGCTGCAGAATTGTAGTACTTCTTGCTTCTGCTGTCTATGCTTTGACATGCTCTTTTGATTCTAGCAGGCATTTGTTTGACACCAAAATTCCCATCAGCACTCACAGAGAAAAGAAAAAGTCTCTCTGTGAATGCCATTTAGATTACCAGCGAAACTAATTATGCTGTTACCCATTTTTAATATGTTTAATTTATCCTATTAAATTTTAACAGGATGTGCATATTTATAATGCTACCACATGATACACAGAAATACCTACAAAACAACTCTTTAAATAATATTAGTGCCCTGTTATATTTGAAAGTAAAAATGAAAAGAATAAAATCTTGATGATATATCATTCAGAAACAGCAGGTATTGATGAACATAAATCTTCATTTTAATGTAGGCATGGGTTTGTTTCTAATTAGCAGGTTTTATACATTTTGGAAAGTAAAACAAAAATAAAACAAAGTGGAATCAATATTTATATACTCGGAAAATTTGTATTGTTTCCTTAAAAAAAGAAATAGCCTATAAATGGTGTTAAGACTGTGAAAGTATTTTCATGGATTTTGTTGACCTCAGTAACTGTAGGCCAGGAAAATATATTTGGAGAGGACCATCCTCATCATTTGTATTTTGGCCATTTATGCCAGGGGTAGTAGTAGATTTCATTATTTACAGTCACTTACTATGACATTTATTTACTTATTGTCTTTTGTAATTACCTAAGGGTTTCATTTTTACCCATGTTCTTGGCAGGGTTCTAAAGTCTGTGAGTGTAGTTGTATGTCTTTGAAAAAGTGCAGGCAATAATCCATCCCATGATTGCTTAATCAAGCCTGGAATCACACTCCATGTTCAGGAACTATTTGTAAATTGGACTTGAAAATTGGCTATAATTGTCATCTCAAAATTCTAGGAGAGTATTCCTCAACCTGAATCAGAATTTTCAAGAATTTCACGAGATAAAAATGGAATCCCTGAATATGCATCTTTACATAGCTCCTCAGGAAAACATTCTTTCTCACTAAAGTTCACAAATTTTATTACAGGATTTTATAATTTAGGTGAGCCACCTATATCAGGATGCTGAAAGTTATTTCAGTCTGCTGTCTCCTAAATCCTAAATCCAATCAGTACTCCTAAATCCAATCAGTACTAAATCCAGTGAGTTCTGCTTGCTTCATAATTATTTACCTTCTTTCTTTTTCATTTATTGCCATTGCCATAATTCAGACTCTACTGATATTTACTTGGATTCTATAATAATGATCCCATTTGTCTTTGTTCCTCTCATCTAAATGTTCTATTAAACTACTTTCCACATGGGACCCAGAGTGATCCTTCTAAGGGCAAATCAAACCTGAACCAAGATCAAGACCCTGCAGGGACTCTCCCTGGTCTTCATGCTAATTCCAACCTTGTTTCAGTGCACAGAAAATCTGTCAAAATCTGACCCTTACTTACATCTCCACCATTCTTATCCTCTCTGGGGTAAGTAAATATTATTTAGAATTCAATTTTAGTTTTTCTATTTACTTTTTAGCCATAACTCTTTGCATTCTTTTATTTTACTTAATTTGTTTTATTTTAGTGGTTGTTCTAGTAACTAAAATATATTTCCTTAAAATTTGGAAACCTACTTAAAGTTAATACAGTACCACCTTATCTTAAATGTAAAATCCTTGAAAATGCATAGTTCCACTCATACACTCCCTGTTCTTTGCAGCATATTTGTTATATGCATTACAGCTACATACACTATAAAAACCCACAATTCAATGTCAAAATTGCCCTTTAATTAATTGCATGTTATTTTAAATAAATTAACAGAGAAAATAAACTTTTATTTACACATATATTTACCATTTCAGCACTTTTCATTTATTCCTGAAGATCTGAGTTTCCATCTTATATAATTTCCCTGAGAAACTTTCTGTATTATTTTGTGTAGTGCAGGCTTGCCACCATCTGGTTCTCTTAGTTTTATTTATGGCCTATCATAATTTGAAAGATATTTTCATTGTATAAAGAGATACACATTGACAATATATACTAATATATATGTTGGTGTGTGTATATACATACAGGTATATACATATATGCTTATATATCTATTTTCTTAAAAATACCTTTTCACTGTAAATTATACTTGAAATAAAACTGTATTGTTGTGTAACAAGTTTCTTCCCTATTCCCCTGATTGCTGTTTTGTAAAGAATTAGATAGAAAACCAAAAAAAGTTTAGGGAGATCTGCGTGAATCTCAAATTTTGAGCATCAAATGATGTTTACTTTAAGCTAATTATTTGATTAATTAGTATCAGAGGAATGGTTTAGTAACAGTATGGTTCACACAGAGATAATGACAGAAAGCTTTATCTACATTTCTTTCCAACATAAAATCAGTAATCTTTCTTAGTTACTCCCTTTGATGAGCTTCCTGGATTAAAATAATAATGTTAACAAAATAACAACTGAAAGGATATTTTCAATGTGTTAATCAGTGGCAGTAAAAGCCAAAATATTGTTGTTGCTTTCTATTAAATGCTCCATTAGCAAATGACCATTTTGAATTTGAAATTGGTGTTTGCTTCATGAGTTAATTATGACATTTCTCCCATTTTAGATGCAAACTCAATTAGCCTGTTGCTAAAATCAAAAGGAATGGTGAGTTCCTTCAAATAATGTTAGTTGTTCCCTTTTACACATCCATTAAATGCATCGTACTTAGGTGTGATACTCTCTATACTTGTTTTTTCAAAGTCCTTTTGGCTTTCAGAAATAAATAATGGAAATGTATGTGTGTGTGTGTGTGTGTGTATGTATACTGTATCTATCCATCTATGTCTGTACCTATATCATCTCTATCTACCTCTCCATCTATCTAATCTCCACCTTCTTGCTGCTCCTGTTGGCTTTCATCCCTGGAATTTTTTTGTGACCTAGAAGAAAAGTGTTTTCTTTAGAATTTTAAAGATAATAGATGTCATGCATGAAGTCTTTAAGAACACTTATTAATGAATATCTGCATTTGTTTTCTGGAAAATGCAAAAGAGAATTATGCTTTTGAAAGCCTGGGGTCATCAACAAGAAAATTTTGGAATATTTTATAGATTTTTTTTTTTTTTCAAAACAAGATTTTATGAAGAGTAAAGCTGAAGAGAGGACTGGGGAAGAAGAGCCTTGGGAAAAGTCGGTATAGGAATAGACGCTTATAACTGAATTCATCAAGTTTTTCAAATGAGAACATACAGAAAAATCAGATAAGAGCTCCAGTAAAATTTATTTCAACTTACAAAGTAAGGTATGTGTGTTTGTGGAGATAGTGTGTAGAGTTTAGTTAAAAGCATATCTCTCTGTTCCAATAAGCGTTGAATTGATCATTCTCATATTCATTTCACTGAATGCAGGAGATGAAGTTTCTAATTATGTTAGTTTTAATGTGAAAAAAAGTGATAAAAAATAATTTTAAATTACACTGCTACTTAAGCTGTCTGTGGTGAGGAGAAATGTTTCCTTTGAGATCATATAACAAAAGAAAAAATATGCTCTGGAATAAGCATTCTTAGTTTTTGATACTGTAACATTTTCAAAAATTATTTATAGATATTAAATAGTTACTTCTGATCTCATATCACAGGTCAGAACTGTGAAGTAGGGAGCTTATAGAAAGTCCTTCTCTTTGCTAGTTTCATTTTAACTTAATTGAACAAAAACAGAAGGATTAAATGATCTGTAGGCCAACATTAAAATGCACAGTCCTGGGTATTAAAATGGGGCAGGGTCAGGGCAGATGGTCAGAGATGATTGCTACCCCTGTTTAGACAGGATGATTTTGAATGTTTTAGATAGGCCTGTGGCTCTGGAATGCCACAGTGTCATAGGCAAACTGTTTGCTTTAGTTGTTAAAAATAGAGCACTGTTTAAAATTTAGAACTATTTATTTAAAAACCTCAAAAGGGCTGTTAAATCTGTATGTAAGATGTTGTGTTTCCCATGAGCATGTCATCCAAGTAGAGCCTGCCAGAACAAAGCATCAAAGGAGAGTGTGTGTTGCCAAATTAAATCATGGTGTCAAAATATGAAACCAACTTAACCTGTAATACTTGAGGAAAATAGTGTGTAAAGTAGGACCCAGTGAAAACACCTGGACAAGATATTGTCTATAGGTACCTTATTCATAAAGGTAGCTCATCATTTGAAGTACCAGAATTTTATTTTGAGACTAAACTTACTAAACTGATTCAGTGGTGTTGAAATGCTGAAGTTAGGGTGAGATTTGCTTGTAGCATTACTATAAGAATACAGTTCTTATTACTATAAGAATTGTTCATAGCATTACTTATAGCACTCAGATTTTGTCACAATTGGAGAGTTTGGAAGAATCCTTCACCCCGCATGTTTTGTCATTTGTCTCTTTTGTAAGCATTGTCCCCTTCCCACCACTTCCCATAGGTAAGAAGTGCATATCCTCATCCTTCGAAGCTAGGGCCTGTGAATTCTGACATCTTGAGTATGTTGCATGAAAAACAACAAACAAGATACTAAAGTAGGGCTTCCCTGGTGGCGCAGTGGTTGAGAGTCCGCCTGCCGATGCAGGGGACACGGGTTTGTGCCCCGGTCTGGGAAGATCCCACGTGCCGTGGAGCGGCTGGGCCCATGAGCCATGGCCGCTGAGCCTGTGCGTCCGGAGCCTGTGCTCTGCAACAGGAGAGGCCACAGCGGTGAGAGGCATGCGTACCGCAAAAAAAAAAAAAAAAAAAAAAGATACTAAAGTAACTCTAATTTCATTAATAAACATTCATCAAGCACTCATACTTTCTCAAGTACTTTGATAAACCTCTCAGATAGGGAATGAATAAATGTTTTTTGCTTGAAGGAGCTCTGTGTCTGGTTCAGGAAACATGCTATGCAAACAAATAAAATACAGCCCAAAACAAATAGAAGGAAGAGTGGGGTTCTGAAGCAGGATGGGGGTCAATAGTTAGACTTGGCATGGGTGACTATTTCAGGGTCAACTCACTGGAAGACATTTTACCTGAGTTTGTATTTTAAATGAAAATGGAAAATTTCCAAGAAAGCAAGGAGAAAAGATGTTCCAAGATGAGGAATCTCCATAAGGAAAAAAGTGCTCAATCGATCATAAGTATTAGATGGAAGAGAAAGGGATAGAAAAATCTAGGATGACACCAGTTTCAGACTTTGATATTGTGTGCATAACTGAGCAATAAGATAGGGAGAATTAGAGGAGGAACAGTTATGGGAGGGAAGGGCAGGAAAATGGGTAACATGATGAGAGCCACTTAGGGATTAAACAAAGCAAAGAACATAGCTTGTATCATTCACTTTCATGGCAAAAAACAGATGGCATACTCAAATTTGGGTAATTTGTGGCCAATGCATGATAAAGGAACAACTTATACAGGGGTGGATAGGTTGTAGATAAGCTACAAGCAACAGTGAAGTACAAAGTGGATCCTAACAGCAGGTCATGGTCACCACCCCTATGGCTAAAGGCTGGCAGCAATAATCTGAACACGGAGACAGATCTTTGTGGAGAAAACCATCTGAAAGAGTCTATGATCTTTGCTCAAAGGATGATCAAGCTTTGATCAAGCTTTCCCAGGCAGCCCTGCAGGAAGGAACCTGGGGAAACAAATACACTAGCCTTATTTCTTTTCTCTCTTTTCTATCTATTATTAGCATTCTCCATTGGTCAAACCCAAACAGAAACCAGAAGCCAGGAAGTCACTGATATTTTCATATTGTTCAACTACCTTAGACACAGAATAGAGAAAAAAAAAATGGTTAGTGTTTATTTGGAGAGACCAGCAGAAGATTTCCAGTACATGGGTCAACTTATACCTTTAAGATTTACTGTCTAAAGTGGTTGAAAATAAATACTGACCGTTTCCCAAACAATTACTTTTCTCATAAAATAAATTTCTTTTGCTATTTAATAATACTAGCAATAGGATATATGTATATATATATCTTCATAAGTTATAAAAGTCATATATATAAATGTGTTTTGTTCACATACACGAACCAACTCCCTGAAATTCCTCTTGTGTCTCTTGAGCCCATGTAGGGTCAATTTATTTTCTTCCAGTGAAATATTTGTTAGATCTGTTCCATCTGTTCCAAGCTGCAAACACTCCATTTAGTGTGACCTAGGTAAAATGTAATTACTATTGACCAGGTTCTAATTTTCCAAGGAATATTAAAAGTAATATGTCGAGAAAAAATATGAAATTATCTTTTTTCGGAACAGTCCCAGATATCAGTACAATACACAGAGGGCAGTTTGCCTACTATAAATGCCAAGTGTATGAAAATTGTTTTCAAATATTGTCAGTTATCAAGTGCCATGAGCATCTCTGTGACTTATGATGCTATGTAGAGAAGAAGCAATCATTTGTCAGAATTTCTAGTCTAGAGAACTTTTACTATGAAAATACAGTTTCACAAGATGACTCTAGGAACAAATATTAGAAATTTCTGTCAACATGATATTTATGGATCACTGAAGCATTTTGCCATTTCTTGAAACTATAGCATGGTAATTGTGTGAATTATTCTTTTTGGTACTACTCAGTAAAGTTTAAAAAGGCTATAAAAGGCAAAAGAAGTATACTTTTGACAGAATGAACCACTTTTGAGAAACTTATATTTCTTATAAATACTTGCTAAAAATGGCAAGTTATTTCTGAAGGGATAGGAATGACATAAGATAATGCTCAGTTACTCCATAGTAATGTTAATAAGTTATGCTGGAGCTTTAAAGTATAGGGTTGATGGGCTTGAGGACGCTGTGTCAGGAGGGAGTTGGGAAGGAAACTTACTTAACTAAATAGTGAAAGTTGAAATCTTGAGTTATTACAGATTCGTTGAATACCCAAACTGTTCCTTTTGGATAGGATATTCATGACAATTATATTTTGAAAGGAATTACTAGATTTTTTGATATCACAGAAAAATCTCAAGAAATAAATCCCATAATTTTTTAAATTGTATAATAAACAGTATGGTATAATAAGAGATGTGTTGAAGAAATTCAAAAGAGTTTAAATTCTGATTCTTAAGCCATGAAGGACTGTGACTTTGGAAAAGTCATATAATCTCTCTGGACTGCATTGCTGATGTATAAAATTATTCTGGGTGGACATTATTTTAAAAGTTATATCATCACTTTTACTTTTAGTACTGATTAATATTGACTTTATAACTTGGTCCTGAAAAAGACCAGTTCATTCATAAAAGTTGTAAAAAAAAAAATACCCAAAGGATGATGCAGTCCTTGTTTTTAGTCTTTCTTTTATTACACTCATGATTAGCTAGAAAGTATTTCATAGTAAAGGCTCTAAGTGAATTTCAACTTTTAACGAGCAGAGTACACAATTTTTTTTTTGTAATAAATTTATTTATTTATTTATATTTTTGGCTGCATTGGGTCTTCACTGCTGCATGCGGGCTTTCTCTAGTTGCAGCGAGCAGGGGCTACTCTTCATTGTGGTGCACGGGCTTCTCATTGCAGTGGCTTCACTTGTCGCGGGGTACGGGCTCTAGGTGTGTGGGCTTCAGTAGTTGTGGCACGCGGGCTCAGTAGTTGTGGCTTGCGGGCTCTAGAGTGCAGGCTCAGTAGTTGCGACGCACGGGCTTAGTTGCTCCCTGGCATGTGGGATCTTCCCGGACCAGGGCTTGAACCCGTGTTCCCTGCATTGGCAGGCGGATTCTTAACCACTGTGCCACCAGGGAAGTCCCAGAGTACACAATTCTTTTGAAAAGTATACAATAAAATGTGCTAAAATGTACTTAGTAAGTTAATCAGAGACTCCTGGTTTAGTGAGATCTAGACAATATGTTCCTAAATGCTAGTTCATATACTCGCTTCACAAAAATTCCCATGGATGTTTTAAAACAAAGAAATTCCTAAGCCTTAACTGAGACACGTAGAATAAGCCATGTCTGATGCAATCAAAATTTGAGTCTAAAAACTACCCTAGATAATTCTGATGTGCAGACATATTAGAGAATCAACTTTCTAGACCACAACTACCACTAGCCTCATCACCACCACCACTCTCTGTGTTCTTAATAACAGTGTTCTTAATTGGGGAGGTGCAGACACTTGTTAGAATATAAACACTAAATGTAGCAAATAATAATAATAATAATAAAATAATAATTAGAGGGATTGCAGATCAAAGTTTCAGTGGCGCCTGAGGCTACCTAGTCCATCAAAGTCCTAACCCCTATAAAGCATTAAAAAAAATAAAATTAAAAAACCCTTAATGTCGGTTGGTCTGCTGCTGTTTTCATGCAAACATGGAGTTTCAGTGTTTGGACTGGAATGTACTAGAAGGACTCAAATTCTAGTATTCTCTGGGAAGAATGTAAAGCAAAAAAAAAAAAAAAGAGAGAGAAATGATGTTTTCTGACTGGTAAGAGGGCAAAGATGTAGCAGTAGACCAATTATATGATAGGTCACATGCTAGTGTTGGGTAAATTTTAAGAAATATGATGAATGTGTTTACAGCATAAAGGTAAAAGTACATCTTCCTGAAACAAACATTATGTAGCCAGATCAAGGATACAGTTTCCTATAGCAGAAATGTTTGACTGGTGTCACTTCATTATAAACCTCATGATATACATTAAATTTTTCTATGTTGAGTAATAAATAAAACTCTTAAGATTAACTCTCACAGCAACAAGAAAATAGTAAACATTTACAGATTTAACCTTAAAAAGACCTTCACCCTCACTGGCTGAATTCCAAAATTGTTTTTGACTTTTGTGATCATCAGAATGAAAGGATATACTCTACCATTCTCTTTATTGAAAGTCCTAAAGTAAAACCACTAGAAAACAGATGAAAAAGGTAAAGCTTTATGGCTGCTCGAGTAGGAGGATAGTTCAAAGTGAGGGTATCTTGACTTCTGGCAGTAAGCAGATATTTTATATGTTACAAGCATTAGAATGATCATGAGAAAAGAATACTAAGAAACAGAAATGTGATGTGGGCCAAAGGGAAATATGTCCCTGAGGTTAGTTATAATTGACCTGTTTTCACAAGGAGATGCATAAGAGTAAGGAAAACTGGGAAACTGTGTTCTGCAATTTCACATTTGGAAAGAAAACTATTTGGCTTAGGATCAAGGCATGTTATTTTTGGTCATACAAGGATTGCAGAAATCGTTAACCCTTTAACTCTTTAGAATTTTTCTGGGAAATGTAGTAACTAGTTGATTAATTCAGTAAGATAATTTCCTCTTTCAGATTTTCCTTAATTACAGTGGTGATCTTTAGTTTCTAATAATGTTAACTTAGAATTAGTCAATGTTTTAATCTTATTCTTATTTCACAACAGTCATGCAAAATGACTATAAAATGGAAAGAGTAGGGGAAAATTAGCTACTAGATTCCACTTCATTGTACACTCATTAAAACATTCATAGATAAAAGACTGGAGTAAACAAAGATGATTTTATTTCAACAGTATTTTATTATTTTCAGTGTCTCCCTTAATTAAATTTATTCTTAAATATTTGTTCCTTTTAATGCTATAGAAAATGGAATTTTTAATTTCAATTACTAGCATATAGAAATTCAATTTAGCATATTTATCTTGTATCATGGTAAGCAGTGTACTGAAATTTAAAAGGTCTAGTTTGTGTGTCTGTATTTCTTAAGATTTCCCTCAAAAAATATTGTGCCATCGTGAATGGAGATAATTGTGTTCCTTCCTTTCCAATCTGTATGCCTTTATTTCTTTATTGCTTTTTTCCTGCCTAATTGCCCTGAAAGAATTTCTAGTATATTGTCGAATAGAAGTGATGGGAGCAGACACCTTTGCCTTGCTCTTAATCCTAGGGGCAGGGGGCTGTATTCAGTCTTTCACCATTAAATATGACGTTAGCTGTGTTTTTTATAAATGCCATTTTTCAGGTTAAGGAAGTTCCCTATTATTCCTAATTTTTGAGTGTTTTAATCAACAAAAAGTATGCTGTATTTTGACAAATGTTTTCTCTTTGTCTCTTAAGATGACCATGCACAAATCAAATATGTACATGTTTTACATATATATTTCTATGTAATATGTAATTTAATAATTTGTATATTATATACAATAATTTATATATTATACACACACAGAATAGATGTTTTAGTCTTTAATCTCTCTAAGTTGATGAAAATGAACTTTTGCTATTGAGAGTTGGAATTCATAGAAATGCAAAATCATCCATAGATATATTTACTCTCTGCAGTACTTCTGAAAGTTTTCCCTCCGCAAATACAAATACTCTGATACATTTTATCAAAAATGATATGATTCGTATGTAATTGTATGTACGAATTATCAAGAGTATACCTGACAAGAATGAAGCACCTTTTCAATTAAGCATTGATGAGAACCAAATTTTCCACCTTAAATTTTACAAGTCTGATGACTGTAAGAGTTTACATAGGGTAGTGTTTTGCTCTGTAATTTTCAAATCTTGTATTGTCTTTACTACTCACACTCAGTGCTAAACACAGAGGATGTAGGGCACTCTGGTACTGCAGTACCTCTGGCCCTGCACTTTTCTTTAACAAAGAGAAGTCACAACATAATGGTTGGTTATAATACTATCATATGTTATTCCAATTCATATATGTCCTGTCATAACTAAGTAACAAGTTATGACACAGAGTTAAATGATTGAAAGTATTCATGGGACTCCATAGAGCCTAGACATGTGAGGATTTAATAAAGGTAAAAGGTACTAGCAGGAGAAAGTGTACAGGCAATAATATAGCAGTTCTAAGATGTCCAGGCATAGTCCCTAAGTGTCCTTTATGGGTCTCATAAGACATACATTGTTTTTAGATTATGAACAGCCAAGGTATGTAGAAGACACCATGCTTTCAGGGGAATCAATGTATGAGTTCGCTTAAGGGGCTCTTATATCCTGCTGGTCATGTAGTTAAATCCAGGCTGTGTAAGTACATATATATGATAAACAATGTGGACAAGCTAGTACAGGGTACTTCCAAGGAAATTTTGCATTTTCAACATCAGGTTAAAATTCATTAGCTAACGTATTTCATCTCTATCTTGGCCTAGGTTCAGTGTTAGACTTCCAAACATCCCTGGAGATCAGCGGAGCTACCTTAGTTCAGTGGCATGTTAAACATATTCTTATATAACTATATGTTAAAATTATGGCTAACTATAAAATACACTCCCTTTAACCCAAATTAAATGAACACTCCAACTTTAAACTCAACTTTTCCTCAATTGGATTCCCAAAATACCTGTGGCTACTCTATCATCAACTAATAGGATGAGAAATATGATACAGAGGAAGTTGGAATTGAAAGAGAATTAATTATATTAAAATTATCTTAACATTGCTTTTTTTTTTTCTTTTTTCAAAATTTTACTCATGGTCATCTTACAAAGATGACCGTATGAACACGTTACTAAGGCCTATCGGAGCAGGTCCACGTGCTTAAGCAACCTCAAAGCTTAAATACTGTTAGAGTCACAGGAAATTGTCCTCTGCCAAGTTAATTTATTAAAATACAGAAAATGTAGATGTAAAATTGGATATCAGAAATCACTGGTTCTCAAGACCATGTGGCATGTTCCTTTACAGAGTAAGGAGTCCATACTTGTCTTATTACTTCTTAACCTCTTCACTTCCAGTCTGCTGCTCTGTTGAGGGAAATATTCCTTTGTTTGAATGGGAATGTCCCTGATCATGTATCTGGCTCGAGCGTCCAGCCAGGCTCAAAGCTCCTATAGATATTCTGGTCATCACAGTCATCATCATAATTATCACCCTCCCCAACACCATGACTGTTTAAAAACAGACAAACTTGTTATGTTCAGCAATTTAGTTCTCCATTGACTAGGAGTTCTTTACCCCTGAAAGCCCAGGATTTTAGTTTATTATTTTTGCATAACAAAACATGCCAAATTAAATTATTGTGTTCAGTTTCTTTGCAACACTTAGGAGGAGTCCCTGGGGTCCCTCTCTTCCTTCTCCAAGAATCCGGATAGTGAAAAAGGACAAAATCAGCTTTAAAATAAGTTTCTCCCTGTTTGTGGCCTTTGAAGTTTCAGAAATAATGTATATGAGTAACCTTTGATGCTGTGTGTAGTGAAGTGATTGTCCAAAGTGAGCTATAACTCATTAGAGATTGAGTTTATAGGAGCTAAGTCTGATGTAATTAAGGAAATTTTGGGGGTAAAAGTAAGATTTGAGTTGGAGCTGATATGCACGGTTTCATATGTCAGTGAGAGACAAGACTGGAAAGTAGACTGGAGTCAAATCCCTAAGGTTTTGAAAGCTAAACTTTTTAGTTTTGACTCTATATTGACTCTGTATTGGACAATAGCAGTTATGAAGGTTTCTGAGCAGAAACTAAACATAATAAGAGCTATAAGTAAGGAAAGTCAATTCAGCAGCTATGAGAGAGATAGAAAGCTGAAGAGAATAAAGGACCAGTTAAGAGACGGCTAAGAGAGTGGAAGACCAGGTGAAAGGGAATCAAAAGACAGTTAGCAAAGAGAGAAATGGAATGAGCTTGAATAGAAAGCTTTATTTTGACCTTCATCAGAATGTTGAAAAAGATTATGACATAGGTACCTGATTGAAAAGGTAAAATTTTAAGCTATTTAAGAGAGACACACATAAATCTCATGTCACGTGAAGCTCCACTGAATTTTACATATTAATCTTACTGAAAAAAAGTATTAAACTTCTACCAACCTAATAATCACATTTGGATCTTTTCAGTGCTTCACTGCAGATCTTCACTGCAGATAACAGATATTAGGAATATAATCATAACACATTGCCTATGCTTAACTTGGTTCAGGCTGCCATCACAAAATATAAAGTAGCAAATTACTTATTTTCAAAATGGGCATATATTATATCATATGCATGAATTTTTCAGTGAAATGTGCATTATTGCAAAAGGACCATTGATATATGTGCTTATACTGAGTATCATCGGTACATAAAATGAACACATTCTAATGATACGTGTCTCTTCTTGATGAATAGATCTAGAAATGAGATTTTCCTCGAAAAAATTCATCCTCCCCTCCCCCAGGAATTTGGAAATAAAACCTAGCAAACATCTGGGTTTCCTGTCAAAGGCAAATAATCTATGCTTAGAATCATCAAATTCCCAGGATATTCAGATTTTGTTTTATAGTAGTGGCCTTAGATAGGACTGGTGAAGAAATGTGTATTTAGTTTATTTATTGAAATTGAACAAAATCTATGACTTTTATCTGTTTCCTGGAAATGGACTCTACAATGGTATGTGCATGTACATGTGATCGCAAGTGTTTCTAGAATAATACCTGTCAGGGAAGGAAAAAATTGGGATGTGGCACAAGAAAAATATAATTGTGAAGCGTGTGCCACAAAGTCTTCAACTAATCTCAGGGGGAATATGACGTTGGAATGGCCCTTCAGAATTGTACTGACTTATGGAAAAGGGATGCTGCCTTTGCATCTCCACATCAACCACTCATTTGGATGAGGGCTACCTCCTGCTGTGGCACAGATTCTTGGGAGGTAGTTGTGGTTTTTTTTGCGGTACGCGGGCCTCTCACTGCTGTGGCCTCTCCCGTTGCGGAGCACAGGCTCCGGACACGCAGGCTCAGTAGCCATGGCTCACGGGCCCAGCTGCTCCGCAGCACGTGGGATCTTCCCGGACCGGGGCACGAACCCGTATCCCCTGCATCGGCAGGCGGACTTTCAACCACTGTGCCACCAGGGAAGCCCGGGAGGTAGTTCTTTGGAATCATCTCCAAGCTTCCACTCTTAGCACGCTCTAATAGACATAGCAGCCAATAGTCTTTGTCATATATATATTTTATTAGCTTCTCTCTTAAAGTAATAACCAAAGCCAGTAATAGAGTCTATATATTATCAGGCCATACTGTTTTATTTCTGTTCTTGAATGTGTCAACTTCTTCCTAGCCATGAGGTCTTTGAACATGCTATTATTCTGCCTAAAAAATGTTGCAAAGCATAGTATAATCCAGAGAGAATTAAACTGAATCATACTTTAAGCCCACTTTAGCTGGTGTGGTAAAATGAAGTACCACAGAATCGAGATAGCAAGGCCCTCTTGTCCTGAAATAATGTCATCTGTTTTTGGTAATAAACTTTCTTTTAAAATATTGGGTTGGCCAAAAAGTAACATCTTATGGAAAAACCTGAATGAACATTTTGGCCAACCCAATATTAGTAGACTACATGTCTCATATTGAAATACATTTTTAAAAATTCTTAGGTCTGATTTTTTTTTTTTAGTGAAAACATTCTCTTTAATTCACTAGAATACACTGTTAAACTTTGAATAAACAGGTTATAACCATTTGGCTTCTTTACATCAGATCTATTTAAGAGATTCCCTTTTCTCTGTTGAGGAGTTTTTCTTACTCTTTAAGTAATACATTTCATAGTCCCAAATGAAATTGGCTATGTTTATTTTGTTATTACTTTATGGAAATAAATTATGTCTGCCAAAGGCAATGTTTCTAATCACTTTTTCCTAGGTTAACTGCAGTCTGTATTTTAAGTCAAGCTGGTTGTAGTGGACAGGGTCTTTGTGTTCTTTCTCTGATTCCCTCAGTTATCCCTTCCTGCTCTTACTCTTGTTCTTATTCTTTCCCTTTGGGTTCCACCCACTCTGCTGTCCCTCTGCTTCAGATTCAGGGTACCAGATCTGACATACCATATCTTATACTAAAGAAGGCTTTTGATGCAACCCTGAAGTGCAGAGGAGTTAATTCCCTATGGAGTGGACTTTGAACAGTGGCAGACAGGAAATGGGAGTGAGCTAAGCAAATGCATTCCTCCTCTTCCCCTTTCCAGGTAGGAATGGTTTCTCTTTGTCGTCCACATGGAAAATTGCTATGGGCCAAGTGAACGCACCTGCAGAACAGCCTGCTACGTGTCTTCCTGGGGTATCATGCACTGGTTGGCACCACGGGCATGCATCACATCGTTTTCCGCTTGCTGCACACCTGTTCTCCTTCATCCTCACTGTCCTGTATTTGTAATGGCCAGATAAAGTGTCAGGACTCTACTCTTTGATTTGGGCTCTGCTGTCTACTGGCTTGAATTTCTGATATGAAACATTGTCTTCTCCTCTTCCTCCTTCTCATTATTATTATTACTATTATTAATGTACATTAGCTGCTGTATAAGTCTTAGATTAATTTTTGCAGAGACACTATAATATGAAGTGAGTCTATGTTCATTTTAATTAGCTAACACACATTTAGATTTACTTTACATGCTTCTCTTTTTAAATAAAAGACATTGGTTATAAATAATCAACTTGGAAGTTAACAAATGATACATGTCTTCAGCATGTGTCTTTTTTTAAAATTTTTATTATTATTATTTTTTGCAGTACACGGGCCTCTCACTGCTGTGGCTTCTCCCGTTGAGGAGCACAGGCTCCGGACGCGCAGGCTCAG
Source organism: Lagenorhynchus albirostris (assembly GCF_949774975.1). NCBI lineage: Eukaryota > Metazoa > Chordata > Mammalia > Artiodactyla > Delphinidae > Lagenorhynchus > Lagenorhynchus albirostris. The sequence goes on from NC_083103.1 coordinate 31,785,984, forward strand.
CGGCCATGGCTCACGGGCCCAGCCGCTCCGCGGCATGTGGGATCTTCCCGGACCAGGGCACGAACCCGTGTCGCCTGCATTGGCAGGCGGACTCTCAACCACTGCGCCACCAGGGAAGCCCAATATGTGTCATTTTTGAAGATTTTTTTTTTTTTAATTTTTTTCATTTCTGGTAGCTCACCTCAGACCCCATAAGAAAAATACAGGAGAGGTGTAAAATTGCAGTTAATAGTTGAGGTCTGAATTATGACTCCCTCTTGTTTCCTGGGTGTCTTATATAATCTATTTAAACACACACCCCACCCCTTGTGCTCTGTGTTAATTTAATTCTTTACACATTTTCTTACACAGGTATTTTTTGCCATGATAGTTTTACAGAAAATATGTACATACTTCTCTGACTTTGGCTTTTTTTCCTTAATATGGAAATCATGATTTCTCATGGAAATCATTCCAAGGCCATCTGATATTTTAAAAATTCATTACATGGTATTGATATGACATATTGAGTCATTTCAGTATTGTTGCATTGACACTTTTATTTTTATGGTATAAATTCCCAGGAGTTAAATCACTGTATCCAGTGATAGACCTTTTAACTAACATATATTTGTTATCAAAATACTAACACATTTCAATTTTTTTACCATGTTTACTCAAGATATTTTCTTTAAGAGATAAAATAATACATTTAGAGTTTGTCTTCTTTATACCTCCTCAGAGACCTTTTCTAGATGTGACTTAAGAATCTGACAGTAGAGTATATCTTTTCCATTCATGTTTTATGCCTTTGTTCCACACATGTTCATTCACAGGCAAATATTTTTCGGTGAATTGTTCCAATTTACATGAATATCACATTATACATATATTTCTGCATCTTGCAGTTTTCCTCAGTATCTTCTTAGAATATCTATCCAACTTTAAATATCTATTGGATCTAATTCAGTAATTTTAACACCTATGTTGTATTCAGGGACTGTGTTTTTCTTTTGAATTTGTATTGTTTTGTAGCTTCTGTAAGATGCCATACATAATGATGAATTATATCTACATTCAGAAGACAATAGATACTTAGTCAGACAGCCATCTGTTCATTCCTTGTTGTTCTTATGCAAATAACTCAGATCATTTATCTGAAGCTGAGACAGAAAATATAGATTTCAAGAAAATAAAAATTATGAAATGATTGTATATTCTCAAAAAGTAGAGATGATGCTCACAGAGTCATAAGTCATTGCTGCTACAAGGGACTTGGGAATTTCTCTCTTCTTTCATGCAAATCTTTGAAATGGGCTTGAATGTGGTCTCCTTACCATAGGATCATGCTTTAATTTTTAAACAGGAGGGTACTCCCTCCTACATTCAGTTATTAACTCCTGACTTCCAACCCCCTTTTTAAATTTTCTTTCTTTGTTGCATGCATATTACTTTTTCTCTCCAAACTGAATGCCTCTTTGGCTTTGCAGTAAAAGTTAGTTTCTTCTGCCACTGTGTCCTGAGCAACAAAGTTGGGTTTTGAGTGAGCTGGGGCTCTGGAGTCAGTCTAATTCTCTACTATCCAGATGTCTGACTTTGGGCAAGGTACTTTACCTCCCTGTGTCTTGGTCTAATCAGGTATAAAATGGAATGTAAAAATAATTTCTTCAAGGAGTATTATAAGAATAATCTTTACCATCATTATGCTTAAGCAACACAGGCAAGTAGAATAAACTTGGGACAGTCTTAGTTTCATAACCCAGTTTCACCATTTACCGTTTACTCTGATACTGGGTAAGTCATACTTTCTGTAATCTCAGTCCTTCAGCTTGTATCTAAGAGAATTAATGCATACTTAATATTTTAAATAACATACAAAATGAATGAAGTACTGATATACACTACAGTATGGATGAATCTTGAAAATATTATGCTAAGTGAAAGAAGTTAGTCACAAAAGCACATGTACCATGTGATTCCATTTATATGAATTGTCCAGAATGGGCAAAATCTATGTATAGAGAAAGTAGATTGGGGTTACCTAGGGCTGGGGGAGGCAGGGGAAATTGGGAGGTGATAGCTGAAGATCTGGCATTTCTTTTTGCTACAGCGAAAATGTTTTTGATTGTCATTGTACAACTCTGTGAATATAGTGCAAAAAAATCTTGAATTTACACTGTAAATGTGAATGTATGGTGTGTCAATTATCTTTCAATAAAGCTGTTAAAAACGCAGTAGAAAAAAATCAATAACCCAAAGTTTGGTTATTCAGAAAGACAAAAAGGAAATTGATAAATCAGTATCTAGAAGCCAGATTAAGAACAAAATGAGGGAATATCCAAGTTACTAAAATAAGGTACGAAAAGACATACCATTACTGACCTTACAAAGATCAAATGGAGTAAAAGGAACAGCTTGACATGGTATTGTTAAAAAGGTCATTTATTTCCTGCATCTAAACTCTACCACAAATATTAGTCAGAGAGGAAGTCAGCCCTCCTGTTATTAACTACCCTTTAATTTAGTAGTTGGGTTTGATATAGGCAGAACGTATCTAGGAAAGAACTCTGGGTTTGAATGGTACTTAAGTTCCACTAGAGGTTCCTGCAACTTTGAGTAAGTTATCTACTATATAGATACATAAAAAGGTATTATTTCTCTCTAAAGTAAAAATAATGTCAGCCTTCATAGAGTTATTGAGATAATCCAATGCAAAGTTATATTATTCAGTTTCTGTGAGCGACTGCATCAATTGATAGGAAGTTTTATATGATAGAGAAGTACTTTGAATAAAGAAATTAATAAGGTTTGATGAGAAAAGGAATAAAGGGGAACAAGGAAAAATCAAAGTGACATGGATGAATAGCAAGTAGGTGAGACTGAATAATAGCATCTAAGAAATAAATGGGAATATCACTAGGGAAGTAAATCTAAATTTTCTTTTGAAGAAGATGGGCCTTTGCAACTTGAGTTTGAATTTATGTTAGGGTATCTAAGTGAATTATTCCAATAGCGGGAATTATAAGTAGGTATAAAGGAGACCTTGAGTTTTTAAAATTTAAAATCCAGAACTTTATGCATAAAAGTAGATATTAAAATAATATGATTTGGTGAGCTTTCCATTGAACTGAGTATAAAGAAATAAAGGCCAGTACATCAGACTGAAATTTGAAGGGATGCTCAAATTTGAAAAGAAAAAGTAGGAAATGTTATCAAAGGTAGAGAAATAGAAAAAAAAAGAAAACATTATTTACTACAATTCAAAGAAAAATTGAATTATTGAAATAATTGTACTAGGTTAAGGCAAGTGAAGCATATTAGGGAAATAAAATGTTGGAGGTATTTTAAATAGTAAACACAGAGTGGCAAGAACAGAAGTTATATTGACAAGTGAATTTAATAGAGAGTTGAATTAAAACAGGAAGTTACACAGGTATACATGTAAGTTTAATTTTGTCATACATTCTTCTTATATCTAGGAACATTTTCATATACTTCTCTGGCCATCTTATTGGCATTTGTGATCCCCATTTGCTACCATTCTTTTACTCACTTCCTCTGCCAACCACACTTGGGCTACTTGCTGTTCCTCAGTCATGCCAGGTACTCTCCAATTTCAAGGTGTTTGCACATGATATGTTCTGTGCCTAGAGTACTCTTCTCCCTGGTACTTGGATGGCTAGTCCCTCATTTTTTTGAATTCATTTTAAAATGTAACCTTTTTGGTGATATTTGGAGAATCCTTTGGAGAATCCTTTCCTAAAACTCATACAAAATATCTCTGATCACACTCCCTATGCTCTTTTCTGATTTATGTGTTTATTTATAACTCAATACTACCTGATATCATATAACTTCTTTTTGTATTTATTTACTCATACATCCTCCTTTAGAATGAAACTCCTTAAATATCAGTGATTCTGTGTTTTCACCACTCTATGTCTGACATTAGAAAAGTATCTGGAACATAATTGGTGCTTATTATCAGTTGGACTGTGTCCTCACACAAAAGATAATTAAGTCATGGCCCCCAGTACCTCAGAATGTGACCTCATTAAAATGACGTTGAATTCCTGAATTCCGTAGGCCTGATGTGCATATAAAAAGGGAAAACTTGGACAGAGAGATGGACACACAGGGGGAAAATGTTGTGAAGACCCACGGAGAATGCCATGTAAAGACAAAGGATTAGAGTGATAGTTCTACAAGCCAAAAAAAAAAAGGACAAAGATTGCCAACAAACTACCAGAAGCTAGGAAGAAATACAGAAATATTCCACTACAGGTTTTCACAAGAATACTGGTCTGCCAACACCTTATTTCAGATTTCTAGCCTCCATAACTATGATACAGTAAGTTGCTGTTGTTTTATGTCACCCAGGTTGTGGTACTTTGTTAACAGTAGCCCTAGGAATCTAATACAGTATCTAATAAACATTTATCAGTGAATGAATTTGAGTTCCATAGGCAGATTTTGGAAAACACTGACACAATGCAAAATTTTGAAAATAATAAATCATTAAGAAAGAAAGAGATAAAAAGAGGAAGGAAAAGAGGGAGGGAGGAAGAGAGAAAAAGATAACTCTATTTGTGATCCTATGAAAACATTCTGCTTGGTTATGAAGCTGAAGAATAAGAGGACCTTGTTAGCGTAAGACAACTAAATGTTTTTCAGCAATCCAAAGTGTTTTGTGAATGAAGAGGAAAGGGCTTATATTATTATTTCTTGTTATAATCCAGGAACTGATTTTGAGTCAATGTGACATATTCTATAGTACTCTCAGAGCGTGCGGGGAAAAACAGTGTTTTTAAAAATGCCATTGGGAATTGATAGGAATTGCATTGAATCTGTAGATCACTTTGGGTTGTATTGACATTTCAACAATATTAAATTTTCTAACCCACGAACATAGGATATCTTTCCATATGTTTGTATCTTGTTTAATTTTTTTCATCAATATTTGTAGTTTTCAGCATACACATCTTTTACCTTCTTAGTTAAGTTTATTCCTAGGTATTTTATTCTTTTTGGTGCTATTGCTAATAGGTTATATTCATAATTTTCTTTTCAGGTAGTTTATTATTAGTTTATAGAGTGTAACCGATTTTTGTATGTTGATTTTGTATTCTGCAGCTTGAATTTGAAGTAAATACTGAATTTGTTTATTAGTTCTGTTTTTTTTTAAAGGAGTCTTTAGGATTTTCTATGTATAAGATCATGTCATTTAAAAAAAAAGACAATTTTACTTCTTCCTTTCCAATTTGGATGCCTTTTATTCCTTTTTCCCGATATTTGCTCTGACTAGGACTTCCAGTATTATGTGGAATAGAAGTGATAAGAGTGGGCATCCTTGCCTTGTTCCTGATATTAGAAGAAGGCACAAAAATGAACACCATTGTTTCTGATTTAATACTAACACCATGTGATTGAATTACCTCATTCATTCTAGAGGAGTTACTGTGTGTTAGGCCAACTACCTGTAAATGAGAATATAGGAAAATTATTCCTATAATTTGGGGTCTGATTAGACCCAAAACTTGAGTTCATTTGTACTTTATAATGAATAAGCCTGTAGCTCCTTTCCAAGGGTTGAAGAATATCTAAACTGATTCTTTAACATTTGATCCATTCATAGGATTATGTTTTACTAACGATCTATGTTACTATGCTTAGGAGGTAGGGAAGTTCAGGTGATAATGCTCTCTTGCTTCAATGTAGTAAATACTCCCGAGCAACGCCTCACTTTGAGGTGGGCCTAGCAGTCCTCTGCTAACTTTCTTTCCCTTCCACTTTTGGTAAACCCATAGGAACTGGCCTCTTGGCTTTACTTTCCTCATATATGTATCCAGGCATGTCAACGGTCTCGAGGCTACTCTCATATTTATAGTCATAAATTCCCTTTCCATCTTTGATCTTAAAACCAGAGGCAGCTTCATGGGCCTGAGTCCTATGCAATCACATAAGGTCCACTTTCTCAGAAGGGCCCCATGGTTGGTTTTATGCTCTGATATGGCTGTCTTGAAATTTGTAATAATTTTATCTTTGAACTTGTGTTTTGTAAGTGAAGTCTAGTAGGAAATAGAGCATATGTGTGACCAATGGATATATGTAGATAGATTGGGCGATAATAGCCATACTGGTGAACTCAAGCCCTCAGGCACTTACAATTGAAGATACAGCAGTAGAATTCGTAAACAGGCATTTTGAATTACAGGTCTTCCTCTACCTTTGATGGGGTTAGGTCCCAATAAACCCATCATAAGTTGAAAATATTGTAAGTTGAATACGTATCTAATACACCTAACATAATGAATATCATAGCTTAGCCTAGCCTACCTTAAACGTGCTCAGGACACTTAAATTAGCCTACAGCTGGGCAAAATTATCTAACACAGAGCCTATTTTGTAATAAAGGATTGAATATCTCATGTAATTTGTTGAATGCTATATTGAAAGTGAAAAACAGAATGGTTCTTTGGGGTACAGGATGGTTGTAGGTGTTACGGTTGTTTACCTTCATGGTCTCACGGCTGACTGGGAGCTGTAGCTTGCGCCACTGCCCAGTATCACAAGAAAGTATGTACAAGAATTGCCAGCCATGGAAAATAGCACAATTTAAAACCTGAAGTTTGGTTTCTATTTAATGCATATTGCACCATCATAAAGTCAAAAAATATTAAACTCAACCATTGTAAATTGGGGACTATCTGTATATACAAATCATAAAGCCAATTTTGGCTTCACAGTTTATAGGAAATATTAGAAGGAACACTATAATGCCACAATATAAATTTAAAGTCTAAATTCAATACAAAAACACAAGAAACTGATTTGCATGAGGTAGTAAATATTTTTAGAAACAATATCCATGAGAATCGTCAGGTGTAAATTGCACACAAGTTTATTTTGAAGTGTTGTTTTGTTACTGACTGGGGTTCTTGGCCTCTTTAATCAATAGAAATTGATAAGAGACCAGATAAGAAATTCAGGCGAGGCTTTATTGAGGCCCCTGCTGCAGCAGGGGAGGAGCGAGAACAAGTAACAGGTTCCCTTGCTCGCTCACTCGCTCCCAGAGCGGGGGCGAGCTTGTTCCTTACATGGGGTGAGGGTAGGGGTGTATCCAGGGGTCGGGCCGGAGGGGTTTGCCCACCCCTGTGGTGGTGGTGTGTGTAGGGGACGTGCACAGTAACCTGCCTTTGCTGCTGACACCCTGCTTTTGCTCCTGGCTCTTCAGAAGTGGCAGTTGGGTTTTTTGGTCTTTTTTGTATCTTGTCCATAATTTGCCCCAGCTGCGCATGCATGCAGTTATTTTTAGTGCCTTATAGTTTATTTGTATTTCGTTGCTCGAGGAGATGTTTGTCCAGGTGCAAGCACTGCAGCAAAGGGTTCCAGGTCACAGCCTGTCTCTGTTTCTTTTCAAATACATCAATTGAGAATAAGTTGTAAATTTTGATGATCAAACAATGATTTTGCAGAAAGCCACCCATAAAAATCTTATGATCAAAGTATCACATTAATAAAGTAGTAGTATTTATCTTTTAAAATAAAATTGTGGCACCAAAACTATTTTTTCTGTAGTTTTGTAAGTTTATGTTATTATTTATGGATCACTATTATTATCCCTATTATGTTTTATTAATAATAATGTGTTTGGAAAGGAAACACCTGTATATTTTAGCAGCTTTAATGGTACTTTTATTCCCCTCTTTTTAACAAGATGCCATGGATTTTCATTTTACATTGCACCCCCCAAATTGTGTGGCCAACCCTCCCTAAGCCTTAGGGTGTAAGTCATTTATATCGAAGCCTGAAAGAGGACTTACTGGGCATAAGCTATTTATATTATGAAATTTTCTCATTCTCCTATTGATTTTTGTGGGATCCCACAGAATAAAATAGTAGTGATAGGTAGACTTCAAACTCGAAAACCTACCTTACTCTCATCCATAAGTTCATAGTTTTCACCTTAAGTTCACAGTTTACATTAAGGCTCACTCCTGGTGATATTCTATGGGTTTGGACAGATGTATAATCAAATATATTTATCATTATAGTATTATACAGGGTATTTTCACTGCCCTAAAAATCCTCTGTGCTTTACCTATTCATCCCCCAACCCCACCCCTGACAGCCATTGATTTTTTGATAGCCTCTTCAGTTTTGCCTTTACTATCATGTCGTATATTGTAGTTGGAATCATACAATATATAGCCTTTTCATATTGTCTGTTTTCACTTAGTAATATACATTTAAGGTTCCTCCATTTTATTTCATGGCTTGATAGCTCATTTCTGAGAGGTAGTTTAAAATTCTAAATTTTCTTGCATTTATTATATATCATAGATCAGACATGGGCTAAGTGTACAAAGATGAATCAGTTATGGCTCCCACATGATGCAGTTCACAGTTCAGAAGGAAAGGCAGGTGAACAGACTGAGGATAAGAATGAAAGTAATAAAGTTCTGTGATAGAGGCAAGTACACAGTCTTATAGAGATAAGGGGGAGCACCCACTCCACAATGAGATAAAGGAAAGGGAGCTCAGAGATAACATGGGGACTAAAACCTGAAAGATTAGAACTTCATTTAAGTCTGAAGAAGAGGAAAAGCTTTATACTAGGGAGAGATTGTTATCTTGTATAGAGGCACAAATAAGTGAGAGATCATGCTGCATTCAGAGATTTAGAAGTATAATCACATTGATTAAAACGTAGGTGTTAGGGCTTCCCTGGTGGCACAGTGGTTGAGAGTCCGCCTGCCGATGCAGGGGACACGGGTTCGTGCCCCGGTCCGGGAAGATCCCACATGCCGCGCAGTGGCTGGGCCCGTGAGCCATGGCCGCTGAGCCTGCGTGTCCGGAGCCTGTGCTCCGCAACGGGAGAGACCACAACAGTGAGAGGCCCGCGTACCGCAAAAAACAAAAACAAAAACAAAAAAACGTAGGCGTTAGGTGAAGAAGTAGCACATCTACTAGGATAGTTGGGTAGGGGTGTGTTCATCTTCTGGTGATTTTTCCTTACCTACATTGTCTGAAGACCTGGTTCGTTCATATGTTCCCTGACCCTGAGCTGTACGCATGGCCTCTGGGGCTTTGTTTCTGCTTCAGAGACTCTGATTCTGGTTTGAGAACTAATTCCAGCCTACCAACTGTATCAGGCCTCAAGGGCTGTTCCTAACTGCTTACTTTGATTTCCCTGAAACTAAAGCATTTTTTTTACCGTCTTGACCTGACATTGACCAAGAAGTCCATAAAGGAAAAAAGACTCAGTTTCGATTTTAATAAATGCATTAACCAAAGTTTAAACACCTCTGGGTCATTTGGCTATTTTATTTCCTTGGTTTAGATTTGAAAACTATGATTAGTTCAAGGTGCACAGACTTAAACTGATCATAGTTTTTGCTTCATGACACACTTGCAGCATTGATCCATCATGATCCACTTTATTCATTTATTGAATTGGATAAGTATATGAGTAAAAATCACGGCTGAATTGATTTGATTACGAAGAAACTGATCATTTGTACAAGACATCAGACAAAAAAGTTAAGCACAGTGATATTTTGCGTTAAATACTTGTTTTTTTTCCTTTCTTCAGAACGAGTAAACCCACACATTTGACTGGATGTTGTCAGAATGACACTTCAACCTTGGCTACAATGGCAAGCAATCTCAAAGACTTTCTTCTATGTAATCTTAATACCATTTTTCACACCTAACACTTAGAATTACATAATAATCAGTCTAACTCAGACTTCCCTAATTTTCTTCCAGTTGTCCTTTCCAGGTGTACACACACACACACACACACACACACGGGACTGAGATCATCTGGGTAATTGATTCTTGCTCAAGGTCAGCAGCAATGTGTTTGCCAAAATTTAGAGTCTGGCCCTGGTGTCATCTGAAGGCATTCTGTTTTTTTACCACAACCTTAAGTGAAGTTCAATTAGTATGAATTAGACTTTGGGGCTGGCCAGTTCTTGACTCTCTCCAGTTTGAGTCTTAGGATTCCGAAGTAGAGAGTAAGTTACAAGCAGAATTTCTCCTTTGATTGTAGTGGTGTATACCACTTAAAATACTATCTGCTGACTTCTGTAAGGTAGAAAAAAAATATGTGCATATTTAACAAAATTAAAACTTTCGTGTTTCCCAGTTAGGAGATCTTAAACCAGAGTTATTTTATTAAAAAAAAAAGAAAAAGAAAAAAAGAACTCACTGCAAAACCAAATTCAAGCAACTTACTGAATCTGTAAGATGAAGGAGTAAAAGATAAAAAACTTTCACTCTCCCATTCCAGCTAAAGGACAGTTCTGCTATGTTCTGGAGATGTGCATATGCAAAATATTTAAAAAGTGTACATACCAGAGTCAAAGCTTTGACCATGGAAAGAGAGGGAGGATTCCCCTCTGAAAGATATTCTCTAAAAGAATGGAAAAATTGGAGAACTATATCACTTATTCAGAAAGTATGTCTACATTTATCTATTTAAAAATATACATCAGAAATGAAACATTAAACCAAGGAAGTTGGTGCATGCCTAAATTTCACTTTGGATTATTTCAGTCAAATTGTGCCACTTCATGTGCTGCCACTTTGGTGTTTGTGGAATATTACTTTTCTGTCACACTTCGCTAACTTTAGTTTTCAAGGTCATGCACTTCTGAGAAGCCTAAGACGAGTCACTAATGAGCAAAGATCAGCATTGCTTGACTTCTTCATGCAGGAAGGATACATAGCGGTCAGAGGTATGGATTCAAGTCACTGGCAGAGAGAAATCATTTTCCAGTTTAATTATGAAAGTGACATGACATGCTTTATAGCATGGGACAATTATTCTTTATAAAATAGAAGTGCTATAAATTCTGATCCTCTGTCTCTTTTTCAGAAAAGCAAGTGTTTTTTTCTGTCTCACAGCTTCTCTCAAACACATAAATGGTGTGGCTGAAAGGTTGCATGATCAGGTCTCTTTCTGAAAATGTCAGTATATCCCCTTTACTTTATATCAGTTATAGCATCTCTATATATTTCTAAGTTTCTTCCAAATGATTCAATCATTCCCTTAGGTTGGACTGCACACAAGATTTCTACTCATCATTGGAAATGTCTGGGAAGGGCAGTGATGTATTTTGCTGAAGGGGAGTCATCAATCACCATGTGTTCTAAATCAGCTCCTTGGTCAGACAAGGAAGTTAAGAGGAAAGTAATTGAAGGATAACATATATCTCTTGATTCTGGAATTTTTAGCCCACTGTCTTAAAACAACAAACAAACAAGAAAAGAACCACACACACAGAAAGGCTTCTCTTTCTGCTAGTTTGCAACAGAATTTGTTGACTCTCTAAATACTTGCTTATAAATATTTCTTTAGTGAGTTAAGTGACTTGGGGGTCATACATTTTGCCCTTAGCATTTCTAAAATGATGGTGAGAAGAGAAACATATGAATGAATTAGTCTGAGTTATTTTCTGATTCACTTAATTATGCATGAAACGAAAAATAAGAAACCCTGACCTTTATATGCTATAGAGAGAATGTGGTGTAGTATTCCATTCAAGTAGCTGTGAGGTAATTCATTGGTAAGATGCTAATGAGCAGAGACATGATTCTCTGAAAAACGTTCAATGTTACTTGTTGCCGGGCACAGTAATTAATTCCTTTGCTAAAGTCACTAGAGTAACTTTATCTCCTAATTCTGAAGCTAATAGCAGAATTTCCAAAATTTGAGGACAGTGTGACAAAACATTTCTCACCATAAACCTGTCTCCCATTCACTGCCTCATTATCATTGTGATTCATCATGATCAGAAAATTCGGCGGCAGTTGCTCTTGCAAATCAAGTGAGATTATTGATACATGGCAGCTGTTTCTTGGAATCCTTATATTGCAACAGTAAGCTGTTGGCGGGATGGGGGGGTGACAGATTATTTTAAATAGTTACCATTGAAACAGAAGGGACAGGGGCAGGGCACAACCTTTGAAAGAATGACATAGTCCAGGGACATGACGTAAACTGATTAGAACGAAATGGATCCAAGATGGCAGACAGGTCAACTTCCACTAGACCTTGAGCCTCAGTATACACTCACTGTAACACATCAGCAAGCTAAATGACACACTCACAGGTGCTATGACAGTTCCAAGGCTGACAATAAGAATCAAAAAGTGGGCGGTGGCCCAATTCCTGGAAATCCCCGCCCCTTCCCAAAATAGCTGGAATACTCCTCCCACTCACTAGCCTATGAAATTACCCACCCCTATAAAAACTGACAACCCCATAGCCTGGTGCCTTTCTCACCTTCTGAGATGGCCCACACTCTGTCTGTGGAGTATGTTTCTCTCTAAATAAATCCACTTCTTACCTATCACTTTCTCTCTCACTGAATTCTTTCTGCCAGGAGTTATTAAGAACCTGAGCTTCATTAAGTCCTGAAACCAGGTGTGTGATCTCAGTTGGAAGACCGTGGGTTTTGGCCAGGTTCGAGTCCTGGCCGCATGGGTTCAAGTCCCAATTTGAGATGCACGGTTTCACCATCACAGTACTAGATCAACTAAAACCTCACTTAAAACAAACAAAAATAAAAATAATTTAAATAACAATATCCAATAAAAATTGACAACTATCTTTTTTTTTTTTTTTTTTGCGGTACACGGGCCTCTCACTGTTGTGGCCTCTCCCATTGCAGAGCAAAGGCTCCGGACACGCTGGCTCAGCGGCCATGGCTCACGGGCCCAGCCGCTCCATGGCATGTGGGATCTTCCCGGACCGGGGCATGAACCTGCATCCCCTGCATTGGCAGGCGGACTCTCAACCACTGCGCCACCAGGGAAGCCCCGGCAGCTATCTTTAAAGCAGAGCAGAGGTATAGATATTCTTCTGTTTCTCATGACCTCAAACCTCTTTTGGGTTTATTTTATTGTGCAAATTTAGTAGGATCAAGTGGCCTTCAACTATAGTGACCAATGTCTGTCATGTCAGTATTTGTTTTCCTTTCTTTTTTAATAGCCACTGTATTTAATATTAGAATTCATTTTGAAAATGCATGACCCTGTGCATGTATCAAGTTAGAAAATGATTTATTTGCCTGTACAGTGTGGTGATTCAAAGAAAAAGCATACTCCCAACCCATGATCACAGGAGACATGCTTTTAATCACTTTATCTTTTTTTCTGGTGTATCATTAAAAGGTATGTTTTATCAACTAGGACTAAGTTTTCTAAGGGAGTTATTTTAAAATGGAAAGCTTCAGAAAGCAGTAGAGGCAAATTAAACCACACTAGCTAGTAAACATGGGTGCCTGTCACAAGACTCTTCTCCCTGAACATATATAGTGTTGCTGTGGCTTTTTATATTACATAGAATGTCCATGGGACTGCCATACGGGGGATGAAAAAGGTTTATCTCTCCTGTGATCCATCTGTTTTGGCTGTTCAGTCATTTTTAGCAGGTGAGGGCCTTAGCATACATTCCCTTGCTTAATATATTGATTTTCTGTGGTAAAAAATTACTCCTGACTCTCCTGTTTTATAGTATTATTGGGGAGAATGCCTCTCACTGCAGAAACCTATCACCTCTTACTATGCTGATAGAGAAAGAGGGTTGGCTCCTAACCTAATCTTCCCCCAACATGTGCTGTATTGTGGATTTTAATCATGAACAGAGAGATACAAAATAGAAAAATATTTCTACTCAACTATGGCATCATGGCTAGTCTGCTCCTTTATGGCATTGTAAACTTCAGAGTTCTGATACACATCTCAGGAATGTAATCTTCAAGTCATGAATGACTATAAAGAATCTAGCTCACATAAATTATATAAATTTTGGAAATTTAATTTAAAATAGACATAGCATTTTTTTAAATCCCATAACACTATACATTGTATAGGTTCTTCTAGTAAGAATGTTCCAGACTCTCTTGAGTTTTTTTTGTTTTTTTTTTTAATTCTAGCCTTTATCTGTTTACAACAGATAGATGATCAAATGCTACTTAAAGCCTTATCTCATCAGTGGCTAATATGACCTCCCCACCTGACTCCCATTCCCTAAACTGAAAAATTCCTACCCATCCTCCAGGGCTCTGTGAGACAGATCAGGCACCACCTTCCCCATCCTCAATTACTGTACCATTATTTATCTATTTTTTTAAAGTCTTAATCACATCATCTAAATAGTTTAAGTCCACAAAGCTGCATTACTAAATTGAGTTACTGTTTTTAACATAACAATAGGAGTTGTGAAAACCTGAAAGAATATGAGAAATGGAATTAGGAATCACCCAGAGGAAGAGAATAGCTTTAAAGTGTCAGATGACCATTGCAGATCCAGTGACCCAAAGTTAGTCTATGTTTGATCCAAAAATAGCGTAAGAAGATTTTGTAGAATAAACTACCCAGAGAGAAAGTTGAGGTAGGGTAACAATCTAGGCGTAGGGACTAGGGCCAAGGGGAAGGTACAGAAGGACACTGACAATTTGTTGGGAAATCTAACTGTAGACTTATATAGAAGCCAACTAGGTGTGAAATGGTAGAGAAAACTCTTTTATCTCTGCCCTCTGGAAATTAAAGAAATGGATATTTTCAAATTTATTGAGGTGAAATTAATATGTAATAAATGGATCCATTTCAAGTGTGTAGTAATAACTTTTGGAAAGTGTATACAGTCAAGTAACCATCACAGTCAAGAAATAGAATATTTCCATTACTCCCCAAAAGTTTCCATTAGCTCTTTTCCACTCAGAATCTCTACTTCCAGTCCTAAGCAACTGCTTCTCTCCTTAGTGTCACTATAAATTATATTAGTCTTTTCAGCAGTCTCTATCAATGGAATCATATCGTATCTCCATTATGTCTGGCTTATTTCACTTCAGCATGATATTTTGAGATTCATCCATGTTTCTGTTTGTAGCAGTAAATTTTCATATCAATTTCTGAGTAGAATTCCACTATATATTAGTTTGTTTATTCTTTAATTGGAATACATTTACCTTGTTTCCAGTTTTAGAGTTATGAATGCAGCCAGTATAGTTATATACAATTATTTGAGTTGATATATTTTAATTGGTCTAAAATATTGATTCCTCTGGGCTAAAAATCCATAAGTATGATTTACAGGTTGTACGTTAAGTATGTGGTTAACTTTTTAAGAAACTGCAAAACTCTTTTCAAAGTGTTTCTGTAACTGAAAGTAGAGTCCGGCTGCTCACTGCTCAAAAGCCAATAAAGAGGCAAGGTTGGTGGAAAGGAAAGTTTGCTTTATTTTGGATGCCAGCAATGGGACCCCTGTCCAAAGGCCGACGTACCCCCGCTGACAGTCAGTGGGCAAGAACTTTCATAGACGGAGGGAGGGGGCTACATGCAGAAACAGCACGGTCAGCTCTGACAGTCATCTTGAAATTGGTCATGCGGTGGTCTGACCAATGTCATCTTGATTGTTTTAGGTACATTTAATCTTCAGTTCCAGGGTCGGTTTGTTCCCATTTCTTTGAGGCCAGCTCTCGGAATGGTGGCAGCTTACGTCATGGCTACAATCTGGTCATCATGTAGTAACTTCTTCCACCTGGCAGGGGTTTCAGTATCTATAAGACAGCTCCCAGGATGTGGCTCAGAATATTACCTATAGCCCTTGAGAAGGAACTAAAGGTCCTTGACTTTGCTTAATGACTAAACTATTATTATTTAGTCTTGTTCGACAGCTTGTCTTTGCTTCTGCATTTTCTCACATCTCCTATTAAACTTATTCTTTTGCTAAAGTTTTTCCACAGACAGAAGGCAGGCTGAGGACATGGGGGGCAAGGACCATAGGGTCCTGCTCTGTTTCATGTCTACCATTGTATATTCCCAAGAGCAATGTATATACACTCCAGTTAGTTCACATCATTGCAAACACATAATACTGTCTTCCTCCTAAATTTTATCCATTTTAATTAATGTGTAGGAGAATCACATTGTGGTTTTCATTTGGATTTTCCTGATAATTAATAATTTGCACATCTTTACATGTGCTTATTGGCCATTTATATGCCTTCTTGTGTGAGGTATATATGCAAATATATTGACCATTATGAGTGACTATTTTTTGTTGTTATTGTATTGAGAGAATTCTTTGTATATTTCAGTAAAACATTTTGATTAAATATACACCTGTTAAAATTTCTCCAGTAGTTGGCTTGCCTTTTAATTTTCTTAATAGTATCTTTTGAAGGGCAGAAGTTTTCAAATTAAATGAAATTAAGTTTATCACTTCTAAATTTATGCACATTTTTTGTGTCCTAAGAAATAGTTTCTTATACCAGGGTTGCAAACAATTTCTTATATATTTTGTTTAAAGGCTTATTGTTCTAGGTTTCATATTTAGATCTATGATATATTTAGAGTTGAATTTTCTTTGTGGTATAAAGCGAAGTTCTAGGTTATTTTTAAATGTTTTGATGTGTAGGTCTATAATTGCTCCAACAAAACTTTTTTAGAAGATTCTTTTTTCTGCATTGGGTTAAGTTGTTTGCCTTTTTAAAAGATCAACTGAATACTGAGATATGGAAGCTGTATTCTGTTCTGTTGGTCTATATGTCTATTCTTATGCCTATACAACAACACTGTCATGATTTCTTTAGCTTTAGAGTAATTCTTGAAATTAGGTACTGTGATTACTCTATCTTTATTTTTCTTTTAAAATATCAATATTCTTAATCTTTTATATTTCCAAAAACTTAGGATCATCTTACTAATTTTTACAAAAATACTTAGGATTTTGATAGGGATTTCATTGAGTCTATAGATCAATTTTGGGAAGAATTAACACCTTTATTGAACCTCCCAATTGATACACATAGTATATCTTTCCATTTATTTAGCTATTCTTTAATTTTCTCAGCAGTGTTTTGTAGTTGTCAGTGTATAGATCTTGTACATATTTTGTTACACTTTAATGTATTTTTGATGCCACTGTAAATGGTATTTTAAAAATTAATATTAGCTGTTGCTAGCAGGTAGACATAAATTTCAGTATATTGCTCTTGTATTTTATAACCCTGTTGAACTCAGTTGTTAGTTCTAGTAGCATTTTGGGGGGCTCCTCCTGTAGCATTCTCTACATATATGATTATGTCTTCTTCTTGTGAATGCAGTGTTATTTCTTCACTTAAATCTGTGTGTCTGAGGTAGACACCTTCTGAAATTGCTCTTGATAATCCCTGTCTTGTGGCATTCATCCTCTGTGTAATGCCCTCTCTGAGAATGGGCAGGACCTAATGACTCAATTCTAATGACTAGAATATGACAAAGTGATGAGGTATCACTTCTGATACTAAGTTACCAAAGGCAGTCTTTGCTCACCCTCTCCCTCTCTCACCTGCTCTTTTATGAGATAAATAGCTTAATAGAGAGATGTCACATGGTGAGAAGCTGAGCGTGACTTTGCCCAACAGACAGCAAGCAAAAGAGGCTACAAGTACAGGGCTTCCCTGGTGGCGCAGTGGTTGAGGGTCCGCCTGCCGATGCAGGGGACACGGGTTTGTGCCCCGGTCCGGGAAGATCCCACATGCCATGGAGCGGCTGAGCCCGTGAGCCATGGCCGCTGAGCCTGCGCGTCCGGAGCCTGTGCTCCGCAACGGGAGAGGCCACGGCAGTGAGAGGCCCGCGTACGCAAAAAAAAGAGTGCAACTTTGTGAACAAGCCAGAGACAGGCTAGATTTCCTAGAACAGCGTTTTAAAAAGACAGATTACAATTCCCTTGTACGTAATGTAAACAATAAAGATGTGGCTTGTAAAGTAAAATAGATTGTTGTGCTTACAGAAAAACATAAATCATAAAAGTAGCAAAACAAGGATGAGGCATCTGAAAATAAACAGAGAAAGGATTCTGGCATGTGTACAATTAAAAGAATCCCTGTATCGTTAAAGAAATTACATTCATTTAAATACCCCGTTATTTTCTTGTCTTTTTTTTTTTAACATCTTTATTGGAGTATAATTGCTTTACAATGGTGTTAGTTTCTGCTTTATAACAAAGTGAATCAGTTATACATATACACATGTTCCCATATCTCTTCTTTCTTGCTTCTCCCTCCCTCCCACCCTCCCTATCCCACCCCTCTAGGTGGTCACAAACCACCTAGCTCATCTCCCTGTGGTACGCGGCTGCTTCCCACTAGCTATCCACTTTACGCTTGGTAGTGTATATATGTCCATGCCACTCTCTCAACTCGCCACAGCCTCCCCCTCCCCATATCCTCAAGTCCATGCTCCAGTAGGTCTGTGTCTTTATTCCCGTCTTACCCCTAGGTTCTTCATGACTTTTTTTTTTTCCTTAGATTCCATATATATGTGTTAGCATATGATATTTGTTTTTCTCTTTCTGACTTACTTCGTTCTATATGACAGACTCTAGGTCCATCCACCTCACCACAAATAACTCAATTTCGTTTCTTTTTATGGCTGAGTAATATTCCATTGTATATATGTGCCACATCTTCTTTATCCATTCATCTGTTGATGGACACTTAGGTTGCTTCCATGTCCTGGCTATTGTAAATAGAGCTGCACTGAACATTGTGGTACATGACTCTTTTTGAATTCTGGTTTTCTCAGGGTATATGCCCAGTAGTGGGATTGCTGGGTCATATGGTAGTTCTATTTTTAGTTTTTTAAGGAACCTCCATACTGTTCTCCATGGTGGCTGTATTTTCTTATTGCCCACGATCACAGGGCTAGTGAGAGGCAGACCCTGGGTTAGGTCTAGGCTGGTCTGACGGACATACCCCTCCGGGACATCAAGTTTGGCCTGACTGCTGGCTCCAGTTTTGCCCTTATCTAATGAATGACCATGAACAAGTTCTTGACCTCACTGAGTCAGTTTCTCTGTGTATGACTACAGGCTCTGAACCCCTTTCTGTAAATACAGTTGCTGTGAGAATACCAACCAAATGAGATAAGGCCTTTGTAAGTATTTTAAAAACTCTAAAACAATCTGAAAATATAAAGATTATTAAAATTATAATGCATTTTAAAATATAAAATGGTTGTTGCTGCCACAGTTCTAGTAATTCTACTTTGGGAAAAGAAAGTAACAAAAGCAACAAAAGTTTGTTTAGGAAAAAGTTAGTAAAAGCTGCTAAAAGACCATATATTTTCTCAGTCTCTTTCAATATACAGAGAAGAATGAACAAAAGTCAATACAGGTGATAAGTGATACAAATGTATGGATTTCAAAACATGATTTTACTGAGTTTACTATGCTCCACTGCCAAAGCAGGGCATGCAGTATGAGTCTGCCACTTTTCTGTGTTGTTCTTACAATGTTAGGTGGGTTCCCAGGTTTATGAATTTACTTTTCCCTAAGAAAGTGAAACTGTGTAACCCAGATTGGGACTTGAACCCATGGTTTTTGGTTGAGATCACATACCTGGTCTCAGGAATTAATGAAGCTCAGGTTCTTGATGTCTCGTCACAGAAAGAATTCAGTGAGAGACAAAGTGATAGGTAAGAAGTGGATTTATTTAGAGAGAAACACACTCCACAGACAGAGTGTGGGGATGGCCCATCTCAGAAGGCGAGAGGTCCTGAAATATGGGGTGGTTAGTTTTTATGGACTGGGTAATTTCACAGGCTAATGAGTGTAAGGATTATCCCAGATATTTTGGGGAAGGCATGGAGAGTTCCAGGAAATTGGGCCACCACCCACTTTTTGATCTTTAATGGTCAGCCTTGGAAATGTCAAGGTGCTGGTGGGTGTGTCACTTAGCATGCCAATGTATTACAATGAGCATATAGTGAGGCTCAAGGTCCATTGGAAGTCATTCTTCCACCACCTTGGACCTAGTTGGTTCTAACCAGTTTTTGTCATGTCCTATGGCTATGTCATTCTTTTAAAGTTGTGCCCTGCCCCCTTCCCTCCTATTTCAAAAGGACTATTTAAAATCTTGAACTAGTTTTTTAGCTTAAAGAATTAAACTGAGCTGGAAACTCATTTCTTCTGTAAAGAGCAAATGAATATATTCAAGAGCAAAAGGATATACTTTCTGACAATTTTTTAATCCTTTGCTGGCCTAATTAAAAATAAAACAATGCTAGGAGAATATACATAGTGTTGAATTAAATTGAACTGTTTACTTATTCACACTTTCATTCATTACAGTCTCTAGAGAAGGAGAATTTATCAACTGATTTGGCCAATATTTAACATATTTTCGGGTGAGAGTTGGACAGTGACTTTCTTGCCAACCTGAGTCTCCTGAAGACTATTCCGACACTTTGCACTTTGCCATCAGGGAGTCCACATGAGAGCAACATTGATGGGCCATTTCTAAGTGGTATAGGTCTCTGCAGGGGTCTAAAACTATAAAAAATTCTTCAAACGTATTTTGAAGTAATTTTATCCTAGAGGTGGGCCCTTTCTAGGCAATTTATTTTCAGATTTTGGAAACCCTTTAATGACTGGCAGCCCTTGTGTCTACAAATGAGGATAAATTCTAAAGACTTCTTTTCCTAGAATAAATCTCATCTTTCTCTGTGCCTTACTCTGATCTTAATCATTGTTGAGGAATATATTTTAACTTCCTTATTCAAGAGTTGTCTCTACTCTAATTTGAGGGATAAAAGCTATAACCCAGGGAAGTATTATTGTAAAGAAACAGAGCTCAGAGCTGTGACACAGCAAATAATGTTTGTGCTGTCTAGGATCTGTCTTTGGCTCTTATCAATGCATTTAATTTTATTTTTTTATTTTTGGCTGCGTTGGGTCTTCGTTGTCGCACGCAGGCTTTCTCTAGTTGCGGTGAGCGTGGGCTACTCTTCGTTGTGGTGCGGGGGCTTCTCATTGCGGTGGCTTCTCTGGTTGGTGAGCAGGGCTCTAGATGTGTGGGTTTCAGTACTTGCAGTACGCAGGCTTAGTAGTTGCAGCACGCAGGCTCAGTAGTTGTGGCTCACAGGCTCTAGAACGCAGACTCAGTAGTGGTGCACAGACTTGGTTGCTCCGCAGCATGTGGGGTCTTCCCAGACCAGGGATCGAATCCCTGTCCCTTGCATTGGCAGACGGATTCTTAACCACTGTGCCACCAGGGAAGTCCCCATGAATTTTAAAATATTTACCAGAAAAAAAAAAATCTGGGGGAAAAAAGAAAGAAATCTTCTGGGGATAAAAAAAAAAAAAAGGCCTGCTCTAAGGATCTGAGTAGTTCTCTAGTAGAACACATTGTTCCATACATTTAGCCATTTAAGCCTAGTCAATTAGAAAGCTGGGATCGTGGAAACTCTGAACATGTGCTAATGGAACAGGTTTTTTGGTTTGTTTCCTTTTTTATTTACTCTTGGAAAATACTATCAAGCATAGAAAAAGCTTAAATAGACAGTTCATGCATAGTGGTGAATTGTGAAAAAGTAAATGGATACAAATAGGCAATTAACGTTCGAAAGGCAAATAGTAATACACCCTTGTGATTGATCAAAGAAATGTGTATTTAAAACAACATCCCAGCACTGGTTTTACTCTAACAGAATAAATATAATTGTTATTACAAAGCCGACTGGACCATAGTTACATTACTGTTGCCATGATAAATTGGTATATTCTTTTTAAAAGATAAAGAGGTAACATGTAACAATAGTTATGCAGGAATTCAAATGATCTAATCAAGAAAGCTAATTCCAGGAAACTACTCTATGATTATACATAAACAGAAGCCCGAAATTTAGTACAGAGAAATGCTTTTAGATGCATTCTCTATGATTGAAATTTAAAAATACTAGGAATAACTAAATTGTACAATATTATGAAAATGATACATTGATACAAGGGGCCATTAAATGACCATTAAATGTTTAATTAATGTGAAGTCATAGCAGAACAATGAGAGGAAGGAGGCGTGGGCTTTTTACATGTTATCTAATATCATAAATAAATTTATATTAATACAATGATTATATTTACATAAACATATGTACCTGTGTATAAACATGTCTCATCTTACCCTTCAGAATATAGGGGTAAAGTTGTATCTAATTTCTAGGATCACTCTGATGATTAAATGTGAAGTATAAAGTATGCATATAAATAAATTACATTCTAAAGTTATGATGAGGACTTCCCTGGTGGTGCAGCGGTTAAGAATCTGCCTGCCAATGCAGGGGACACAGGTTCGAGCCCTGGTCCAGGAAGATCCCACATGCCGCGGAGCAGCTAGGCCCATGTGCCACAACTACTGCGCCTGCGCTCTGGAGCCCTTGAGCCACAACTACTGAGCCCACGTGCCACAACTACTAAAGACCATGCATTTACAGCCCATGCTCCACAACAGGAGAAGCCACCACAATGAGAAGCCCACACACTGCAATGAAGGGTGGCCCCCGCTCGCCACAACTAGAGAAAGCCCACACGCAGCAAAGAAGACCCAATGCAGCCAAAAAAATAAATTTATTTTTAAAAAATAAAGTTATGATGAGAAGATATCTATAATTAATAAATTACTTTCTAAGTGGGTTTTAGGTCAATAAAAATAAAGGGTCAAAAGTTATATTCTCAGCTCTGTATTTTTTGTTGATGTAAGAGGTGTGACTTTGGTTCATGGAATTACAAAGCAGACATAATCATATTAAGGATAATATATTCATTTCATAATAGTGGAAACCACTTGTGCTATCCTCTAATCTCAATTTCACAAAGTACAACAGTGACATGTTATAACGTATGCTAAGTCTCCATATCTCATTAGTATTCTACTCAACACAGTCTCACAATTCATAAAATGAATGTATCTCTGCTCAGTAGTTTCAGAAAATGTGAAACTTTGCCCATCGTCCATTTCAAATGACGTTTGTATTTATGGAGTTTGTCTAAATATCCCATTTCCTCTGAACAGAAATGATTTGAAGCAGCTGTATTGCAAGGAAAAATGTAATAGAAAAAAAAAAAGGACAATTAGGGATAAAATCAAAAGGAAACCCTTGAAAGTGACGTGAGAGGTCCGGAGCTGCCAGTACTTTCTCATGGAGAGGCTGATGGTTAGAGCTGTGGTATACTGTTCTCGCTTCCTAACTAACAAATATGGTTTAAAAGGAAATTTTGATTGTATGAAAACAGAAAGTTGATCAAGTCAGGGGTGGGGGTGTGGTCTGGAATCTTAAGGAGACAGAAATTCCTTTCCTGTGCACTAACTGATGTGTAATTTCAGTGTCCCAACTTTCTTCCATTCTTATATGGCTTTGCTGTCTAGGAATAATTATAACAACAATGTATTTGGCACTTAACTTTGTGACAACTTAGTGCTGATGTATACGGTTGAGCATGCTGTGTACTGCACAACACTGGAACCCTGTTCACTTTGTAGTCAATTTAAATGCATATGTTCAAATCATTTTTTAATGGCAGCAAGATGTTTTGGGGAAGGGAATCTGTTTTAGTTAACACAAAGACACCACATGGGTAAATTGTGGCCCTGAACTGTACTTAGAAGGTGAAATACATTATCTATTTTATTTTTATAGAAACCTTTTATAATGGAACGTATCTTTTTTTTTTTTTTTTTTTGAGGGTGTGTGTTGGGTCTTTGTTGCTGCGTGCGGGCTTTTCTCTAGTTGCGACGGGTGGGGGGCTACTCTTCGTTGTGGTGCGTGGGCTTCTTGTTGTGGTGGCTTCTCTTGTTGTGGAGCACAGGCTATAGGCATATGGGCTTCAGTGGTTGTGGCTCACGGGCTCTAGAGCTCAGGGTCAGTAGTTGTGGTGATTGGGCTTAGTTGCTCTGCAGCATGTGGGATCTTCCCAGGACCAGGGCTTGAACCCTTGTCCCCTGCATTGGCAGGCAGATTCTTAACCACTGTGCCACTAGGGAAGTCCCTGGAACAGTATCTTAATTTAAAGATGAAGATATTGAGCTTAAGAAAGATTGAAACTTGTCCAAGGTCATAGAGCTACTCATTGACAGACCTGGGACTTGAGTCCAGATTATTCTAATTATAAAGCTCATAAGTTTAAAAAAGTCATTTTATTATGGAAGTTCCAAACTTATTCAGTGTTAAAACAAACTGTATTGAATCTCCATGTATCCATCACCCAGCTTCTGCAACTATTAGTGGCCTTGTCATCATGCTTCATTTATACTTCTATCCAGCATTTTTAAAATCTTATTTATATTTCCCAGGCTTCTCATCTTAGGTTTTAAAAAAATCTAATTACAATACATAGTTGAATTACAAGCGGCCTCCAGTATTTTATTTATGAAAGAGAAGTTCATGAACACACACATAAATTGGTCAGAAGAGAAATGAAAAAGATTGACCTTCTTGACTATTTATTTTAAAAGTAAGGAAGACTAAAAAAATATCAAACTCAAATATATATATATATAGTATATATTCTTAATGGAAAGCAATAAAAGTTCATAGATTTTGAAAGGCTTACCTAAACTTCTGGCAAAATGGGTTCTAACCACATGAGATTTTTAGCAGCTGTATCATCAGTTGAACTCAAAGAAAAATCACAGATCCATACACATTTGAGATGGGAATGACCTCTGAGACCATGCAGTCAGTTCTTTATTATAAGATTGTGCTTGCTTTGCTTTGCCGTATATTCACCCACCTGATTTTAAAGTCAGATAATATAAAACAACAGGCTTATATAGACATCATAAAGGGCAATTACAAAAGTTGTCCCAATTGTCTGATAATCATACACTAACTACTGACAAGTCAGAGAGATAGTGCCCTCAGAGATGTACAGTTGTCTTCACAGATAGGAGGTAATATTTCATTTATTATGACAAAAACATTGGATTGAGAATATTCAGTAAGTCAAAAAAGGTCTAATCATGGCATATGGAATTAAGAGTGATACAGAAATGTTAGAAATGTACATATTATGTACTTATTTGCATATATTTTTATGTATATTAAGGTTTACCTATAAATTTTAAGGTTTTTCTTTGTCTTTTTGGGGAGTTGGGGGCAGGTCTTCTGTCAAGATTGTAATGTCTACTTATGCCAATGACTTTCTCAAAATTAGAGGATCCATCTAACTGTTTATTTTCTGGGAAACTCACTTTGATCTCCTTTGCATAATATTCAGCAACAGATTCAAAGTTGGGGTGGGGTGGGGTCGTGATTTATGGAGGTCTTTTTTGGAGTAGCTCCATCCTCTGGGAAATATCCCATGTGCTCTACACAGTAAGCCAGTTCCGCCTTCCCATACTCCAAACTCTCCCTCGTCAACTTAGGGTAGCCACTGTGTTTGGATCCTTCTCCTTGTGCCATGGCTCAGAAGGCACCTTTAGGCAGAAAGCCAGGGTTGATCATAGGGCTTCACCTCATTCTTTTCTCCTTCTCTTAGAGATTACAGCCCTGCAATTCTTATTTTTCAATGTTTGAGAAAAATTTTCAAAAACTTGTTTCCCAGTTTTCTTGTTATTTAGAGGGGGAAGCTAAAACTAGTGCCAGGTACCCTATTATGACCACAGGCATAAGTTTTCTCTACAAGGTTTAGCCCTTGGAGTATGTATGTATGTATTTATCTCTTACATGGACTGATTTAAATGTACTTCCTAAATACAGTCTTCCTGGATCACTTAGCTATAATTAAAATTAGACTTTATCCCCTTTTTCCTCAATAATGTTTACTCATATCCAAATTTTAAGTTGTATCATATTTTATTTAGTTATGTATCAACCCCTGGTGGAGAGGTTGGTCTCTAATCTTGAAAGTGGTGATACAAAAGGAACAATGCATCTACTTGCATGGTATCTTGCTTGAGAGTACCTTCTAAAATCAGCCACAAAATCTGCTGGGACAATCAAAGCTGATAACTTATTGAATTGAGGAGGCCACAGGCTGTCAAAGTCATTGTCAGGTTCTGGGCCCTTCTGGAGTAGCCTCAATAATATAATGAATAAAATTTGCAACATAGCTGTATATTGTTAATAATATTACCAAGAGTCCAGTCTCTGATATTTCCAAGCATATGGAAAAAAATAAAGCTTAATTTGATAAGGTAGCAAACACTGCTTGACCACTCCATATAATGAAGCATTTTCTCTATTTATGAAAAATAATATATACTGAGCAACACTGTATATAGATTCTTTAAAAATAATTTTTTATATTAGAAACATCTCTATTGCAAATTACTGGAGGTGTATTAGTCTGCTTCAATCGTAAATTCACCTCCACTACATGACTATTCATCCTCTGTTCCATACTTGTACAAAGCAGATGTTTAATAAAAATATTATTAATCTAGGGAATTAAACTTCAACTATTTAAGCTGTCATCCTGTCAACTCTGGAATTAATATATCTAAAATTGTGATAAAATAAGTATGGTTTCACTATTTAAGGAGGCAATAATTAAAACTTACCTAAATTTTCATATTCAAATCTTTGACAGTCTCATGAAATGAGATATGGATTCTTTGCTGGAGAAAGCACCCATAAATTCATACATCATTTGCCTGTGATCTGAAGGAATTCCCTATTTATTCACGTAGGAAGTGATATTTTCAGTTTATCTAAAAGAGGGGGCAGACCCTGTTAGTATTTGCTAAATAGAAGGAGTCTAAGGAATAACAGTTTTGTCCTTGCAAGAATATTTGGGCAATTGGAGATATATTTGTCTCATTTCCTACTAAAAGAGCAATATATATAGTTTTAAGATAATAAACAATAATAACTATAAGGGAATGGTGACTTTATTTCCTCTCATTTATGTAATCCATTTAATAAACATTTAGTGTATTTCTACTACGGCTGGACACTGCAGAAAGTTTTAGGAATACTGTCATGAACCAAACAACCTTGGTTTTGCTTTTATGATTCTTCAGTTCTTGTTTGGGGAGATAAATAATGAACCAGTGAGCAAATAAGTAAACTTATATTCATTTTTACTATAAGGAATATAAATAAAATATAGCATTGTGATAGAAAATGTCTTTGGAGACCTGAAGGATGCAAATGTTGTAGGTAACTTATATATAACAGAAGAGTGTTCCAGACATAGGGAACAGAACCCAAAGGACTTGAGGTTGGGTAAAGTCTAACGCCTTTTGGAGACACAGTGTGTGAGCATGGGAGCTCTCCACATTGTTCAGAATTAGATCAGGGATAGGAATATAGCCAATATTTTATAATAACTATAAATGGAATA
The DNA here is from genome assembly GCF_949774975.1 of Lagenorhynchus albirostris. NCBI lineage: Eukaryota > Metazoa > Chordata > Mammalia > Artiodactyla > Delphinidae > Lagenorhynchus > Lagenorhynchus albirostris. The sequence continues at coordinate 31,813,087 of NC_083103.1, forward strand.
CAGCCTTTAAAAATTGTGAATCACTATATTGTATACCTATAACTTATAGGTCCATCCATTATACTTTAGTAAAAAATTAGATCAGGGATGGAGGGAGGAGGCAGATCATAGAGCACCATATGTCATGATAAAAGGCTCTCTGTGTTCAGCATCAAGCAAGGAAACTAAAAGAATGAACCCTTTCACAATGGAAGGTGAAGCTACAAATTCCTACTAAAGAAATAAGTGATAATGAACCACTTATGAACTCAGGTTAGGAGAGAGAACAAACGTGAATAAGTATGCACCAGACACAAGAAGTAAAGGCATTGCAAAAGAGAAGCCATGGGACACAGACGAAAATGACATGATACCTAAATCACTAGATCCACCACTTTCCAGCCAGGCAGGTAGAAAGAAAACCAGAAGAAAGGGTTGTCGTGGAAATTAAGACAAAAAAGTGTTCAAAACCAAGTAAATCTTTAAAATAAAATAAATAGAAGATGAAATATACATTTTAGGATAGATATGGAAAGATGCACCATAGCATCTTTCAGAAACGTTAACTAATGCCATAATCATCACACTGGAAGTTTCTATGGCTTGTTAAATACAGGGATCAGAACTCTTACAAGCATCCTAAAACTAAATATGTTCCTGGCATGTGATCAAGTGTAAGATAAAAGAGAGAATCTAGAATTTATTGATCACATACTCTGTGCTAGGCATTTTGAATAAGACAGTGATTAAGAACACAGAAGCAACAGATGGATTGCCAGTGTTCAAATCTCAGCTTTACCATTTATCAGCTCTGTGATCTTGAGCATGGGGCATCCAAACATCAAAGGGTCCTAAAATGCTGTTTCAGTATTTTTATGTAGATCATTACTCATAGCACTATACATGTGGCTATAATAGGTTATTTAAAATAAACTTGTTTTTCCAAATAATTGACCTATCTCATCAGAACTTTAGTGAGAGATACAACGAAAGAAGAATGAGCTGTTATTTAAGCCTTTTCAGCTATAGCATTTATGTATTTCTCTTCTGCATACAATTAGTTAATACAATTGCTTCCTTCTTTATTTCTTTAATTGTTTTAAGGGCTTAATATGCTAGCTCTCAATTTTTTGGAAATAAAATGCTCCCTAAACCAAGCTATGGGCTGAAAAACACATGCTCTGTTCAGGTAACCAGTTAGCAAGTTTAAAATCACTACGAAAATAGCACATTTTAATTACTTTCTGATATAGTTGAGAGTTCAAATATGCCAATACATGTGACTGAACAGTCAAGAGATAAATTTCTCCTTTCCCAGTCACTCCCACAGTTTCTATTTTTTTCCTTCTTGCTTCTGATATACAGTGTTGTCTGCAGTGATGAATTTTAATGGCCTAATAAAGCTTTTCATTTACAGGAGGCTTTTTAATCAATGGGATCAGAATGAAAAGTGACGTAGTTAAGAAAAAATTGTCAGTTATAACAGAAAACCATTAAAAATTATACATGTGTATCTATACATGCAATGCCTATTTCCTTTTCACTTAAATCATATAAAGGAATATTTAATTGGCATCCACATCAGAGCTTTTTATCAACTTTCTTATACAACTACAACCATAATGCCTTCTGGTATTTTAACTGAAAGAAGACTTAAAGACACCTGATGACAATCTGGATGTAAAATATGTCTAGATCATTATAATTACCCTCAAACTTATATAATAAAAATCAGTTATTTTAATGAGTAGCTTTTACTAATTCTTTCATATATTCATAGAAAAGCTAACTTTATTTCTTTAATTATATTTACTTATAGGTTATTTTAATTTAATATAATTGTACAATTACAAAAACACACAAATTATATAACTATCTTTGGGAAGAGGCAGTTCAATGACTGGGTGAAGAAATTCACTGACCTTAAAAATTTAGTGGGCTGTGAACGTTGGTCACTATGGTTTACAGAAGAGAGAGGGTTCATCAGTTAATCCAGTGTGTCAGTTAAAGAGTTCATTTTAAAAAGAGTATACTGTTCCTCAAAATGATAACGACCGTAAATGACAAACCCACAGCTAACATAATACTCAAATGGTAAAAATTGAAAACTGTCCTTCTAAAATCAGGAACAAAACAAGGATGCCCACTCACACCACTCTTATTCAACACAGTATTAGAAGTCCTAGCCAGAGCAATTAGGCAAGAAAAAGAAATAAAAGGCATCCAAGTTGGAAAAGAAAAAGTAAAACCATCACTCTTTGTGGGTGACATGATTTTATATATAGAAAACCCAAAGACTCCACCAAAACTATTCTAAACAATAAACACATACAGTAAATTTTCTGGGCGAAAAATCAACATACGAAATTCTGTTGTGTTTCTATATACTAACGATGAGGTATTAAGCAGGCCAAAAAGTGTCTTCAGTTTTTTAAGTAAAAATAAAAGACACATTTTTCATTTTCACCAAGAACTTTATTGAACAACATATTCATTCTTTTGTTCCACTACCTTCTGCCATTTTTCAGGCAACTTCATAATTCCATCTTCCCAAAACTTTTTATCTTTTTGAGCAAAAACTGTTCCAGGTGCCTTTTATAGTTTTCCAGGGAATTGAAATTTTTTCTCTTAAGAGAATTTTGTAAAGACCAAAATAAATGGAAATCTGAAGGTGCAGTGTCTGGTGAATACGGCAGATGAATAAGAACTTCACAGCTAAGCTGTAACAGTTTTTGCCTGGTCTTCAAAGAAACATGTGGTCTTGCATTACCCTGATGGAAGATTATGTGTTTTCTGTTGACTAATTCTGGACGCTTTTCGTCAAGTGCTGCTTTCATTTGGTCTAATTGGGAACAGTACTTGTTGCAATTAATCATTTGGTTTTCCGGAAGGAGCTCATAATAGAGGACTCCCTTCCAATCCCACCATACTGACAACATCACCTTCTTTGGATGAAGACTGGGCTTTGGTGTGGTTGGTGGTGGTTCATTTCACTTACCCCATGATCTCTTCCATTCCACATTGTTGTACAGTGTCCACTTTTCATCACCGGTCACAATTGGTTTTAAAAACGGAACATTTTCATTACATTTCAGTAGAGAATTGCATGCAGAAATATGGTCAGGAAGGTTTTTTTGGCTTAACTTTTGTGGAACCCAGACATCAAAGTGATTCACATAACCAAGCTGGTGCAAATGATTTTCAGTGCTTGATTTGGGTATTTTGAGTATGTCTGCTATCTCCCACGTAGTATAACGTTGATTGTTCTCAATTATTGTTTCAATTTGATTGCTATCAACTTCAGCTCTTCTATCCAACCGTGGAGCATCATCCAGTGAGAAATCTCCAGCACGAAACTTTGCAAACAACTTTTGACATGCTCGATCAGTCACAGCACCTTCTCCATACACTGCACAAATCTTTTTTGTGCATTTCGGTTACGTTTCTACCGTTCTTGAAGTAATAAAGCATAATATGCCGAAAATGTTGCTTTTTGTCTTCCATCTTCAATATTAAAATGGCTACACAAAAATTCACCAATTTTGATGCCTTTTTTTAAAATGCACACTGATATGACAGCTGTCACATACAGTCTAACAAAGTTGTTTCAAATGAAGTTAAAGACAACTAAGTGCTACTAGAGCCATCTTATGGGAAAAAAATGAACAAAACTTTTGGCCCACCCATTAGAAGAAAGAGAAATTAATAAAACAATCTCATTTATAACATAACATAAAATACCTAGATTTAACTAAGGAAGTGAAAGACCTATATACACTAAAAAATATAAAACATTGTTGAAAGAAATTGAAGAAGAAACAAATAAGTGGAAAGATATCCAGTACTCATGGATTGGAAGAATTAACATTGTTAAAAAGTCCATATTACCTAAAGCAACCTACAGAGTCAGTGCAGTCCCTATCAAAATCCAAAGCATATTTTTTCACATAAATGGAATAAAAAATTCTAAAATTTATATGGAACCATGAAAGACCCTGAATAACCAAAGAAATCTTGAGAAAAAAGAACAAAGCTGATGGTATCACACTCCCTGATTTCAAACTATATTACAAAGCTGTAGTATTCAATAAAGTATGGTATTGGCAGAAAAATAGATACATAGATCAACTGAACAGCATCAATATCTAAGAAATAAACCTGCACATATATGGACAATTAATTTATGACAAAGAAACAAAGATCATACAGCGGAGAAAGGACAGTCTCTTCAATAAATGGTGTTGGGAAAACTCGACAGTCATGTGCAAAAAAATGAAACTAGACCACTATCTCATACCATACAAAAAAATCAACTCAAAATAGATTAAATGTTTGAATCTAAGACCTGAAACCATAAAATTCCTGGAAGAAAACATAGGCAGTATGGTCTTTGACATTAGCCTTAGCAATATCTTTCTAGATTTGTTTTTTCAGGCAAGGGAAACAAAAGAAAAAATAAACAAGTGGAACTTCATCAAAATAAAAACCTTCTGCACAGCAAAGAAACCCATCAACCAAATGAAAAGATGACCTACTGAATGGGCAAAGATATTTGTGAATCATATATCCAATAAGGAGTTAACATCCAAAATATGTAAACAACTCATATAACCCAACAACAACAGCAACAAAAACCCAATTAAAAAATGTGCAAAGAAGCTGAACAGTTTTACAAAGAAGACATACAGATGGATAGCAGGCACATGAAAAGATGTTCATCATCACTAATCATGAGGGAAGTACAAATCAAAACCACATGAATATTACCTTATATCTGTTAGAATGGCTGTTATCAAAAATACAGGAAATAAATGTTAGTGAGAATGTGGAGAAAAGAGAACACTCATACACTGTTAATGGGAATGTAAATCTGTGCAGCCTCTATGGAAAACAGTATGGAGATTCCTCAAAAAATTAAAAATAGAACTACCATATGATCCAGCTATCCCACTTCTGGGTATTTATCCAAAGAATACAAAAACATTAATTTGAAAAGATATGTGTACTCCTATGTTTCTTTCAGCATTATTTACAATAGCCAAAATATGGAAATAACCTTACTGCCCATCAATGGATGAATAAATAAAGAAGATATTTATAGTATATACACATGTAACACTACACAGCCATAGAAAAGATGAAATCTTGCCATTTGCAACAACATGGATGGATCTTGAGGGTATTATGCTAAGTCAAATTGGTCAGAGAAAGACAAATGTATGAAACCATGTGATTTCAATCATATGTGGATTATAAAAAAATAAATGAACAAACCAAACAAGAATAAACACATACAGAGAACAGAGTAGTGGTTACAAGAGGGGGTGAGACAGCAGGGAGAGTGAAATGCATAAAGAGGATCAACTGTATATTGATGGATGGAAACTAAATTTTTGTTGGTGATCACATTATAGGGTATACAGAAGTAGAACTATAATTTACACATGAAACATATAAACCAATGTTACTTCAATAAAAAATAAATTTAAAAAAGAGCATACCGTATTTTTGAAAAATTTGAAAATCGGTAAGTTATATGTCAAAAAGGTGAAGATGCTATACTGAATTAGGCATACTTGGTATCAATGTAGTATTTAATCTTGAATCTATAACACAACCAAGATGATTTGTCTCTGATAATACTTAAAATAACTAAATATAGAATTACCTGAGTTTCTAATGGTGTATTCCTAATGTTAATACTTTATATTGCTAATTTATATTTGTATCTGTACTTTAGAGAAAAAACTCACATTTAATTTTAAAGTACATATTTGGTACCAGATAAGTAGAGAATTTTCTCATATTTTATATGAATAAGAAATAAGTTACTGGATAAGGAATGAACCACTGTACCTCTGGCATTGTCATTAGACAAACCCCACTGGACAAATAAGACTACAGGTCTACAGAAAGTCAGAGAAAGTAACTTTTAGTTGTTATAGTCAATGAAACATACCGAATATGTGCATTTATGCACAAGTGTGTGCCTGTGATAGGCAGCACTGTGTCTGATGGTAAATGGAGCATGAGGTACATTGAGCTGGAAGGGTTGCATTTTCATTTTCATCGTTTTTCTCTATGTCTATTTTTTCAAAACATAGAACATTGGAGATGAAAGATATGTGAAACAATTTGTCATCCAGTGGTTGCAGCCATGTTCTTCAGAGGTCTAGGGATCCAGGCAAATACCTCAGTGTCCTCTGTTGGTGGATAGAGTCAGAGTTAGTGAGGAGAGGCCAGCACCTGAGGCTGGAGTTCTCCACCTCCAACCCAAGAAGATTAGCACTTCCCTCTTTACAGAGTAGACTCCCACATCAGGTTTCCTTTGAAGAAAGAAAAAAGAGAAATCCATATTTTAAACTATTGAGATCTTACCCCTCCTTTTACAGATAAGAAAATGTTAAGGCCAGAAAGGTTTAGAATTCATTTAAGGTCACATATGTAGTAAGATTCAGTGCTACTCCTCAACACACATATTTTAAAACTCCTTCTCTCTTCATCCTCCCTCTCGTTTATTCCTTGTTGTGAAAATAAAGTTGAAGAAAACAATTCAAAAAATAATTATAGAGAATCCATTCTATACCAGAGGTACTCATCAAGTATCATCCAAAGCTTGGATAATTCCAGCTGAAGTGTCTTCTCTGAAAGTTTTCTAATGGTTTCCTTATTATGAAGGATTTTAAGGCTGGGTCAGAGCTGATAAAGAAAGTGTGCTTTGACAGATTAGCAATGTCTATCATTGTTTCAGGAATGAGAGCACACAGCCTCTGAAGCCCTGAACCCGGTGGTATTGATTATTGCTGCTGTAACAGATGATCAAAAACTTAGTGGTTTCAAACAATATCCATGTATTATCTCACACTTCTGTAGGTCAGAAGTCCAGGTATAGCACGACACAGCTTGGGGCTCTGTCATAAGATGTTTTACAAGAGTGAAATCAAGGAGGCAGCAGGGTAGCATTCCTTTTAGGTTGTTGATAGAATTCAGTTCCATGCAGAGATCCCTGTTTGCTTTCTGGCTGTTTCCAGGTAGACTCTCTTAACTCTTTGGCCACCTGTATTCCTCGTCATGTTTCCTTCTTCATTTCCAAGGCAGCCTCAGTGCACTGAGTTCTCTCCCTTTGAATCTCTTTGACCTCTCCTGCCTCACATCTTCTGCCTCCAGCAAGAGAACAGTCTGTTCACAAGGGCTCATGGGATTAGGTTGGATGCACCCAGATAATCCAGAATAACCTCGCTTTTTAAGATTAGTAACCTTAATTACATCTTCAAGCTCTCTTTTGCCACATAACAAAACATATTTATAGGTTACAGGGATTAGGCCTTGGGTGTCTTTGGGAGGTCATTCTGTATACCACACCAGTTCCTCAGAGAGTCCTTTATTAAAACCAGGTATTTATTTGGAAATCACAGCACATATTTTTCAATCATATTTATTTACTAAAGGTGTTTATAAATCAGCCATTATGAAAAATACATTTTAACTCATAAAACCCCAGCGTATTTAAACATACATTTAAAGAACTGTTATAAAGAAAAATATATCATAATCTTCATCTCTTAGGTATGAAGGATATTGGCATAATATATCCTCTTCAAAGAACATTAACCTGGAAGAAATAATAAATTTATAACATGCAAAGATCATTGTCTAACTCCTCTCAGTTGAATCAGTTGATGTACTGAGTCTAATAATTTTGAAGAAATAAAAGGAAGAATTTCAGTTAACAGTAGTCTCTTTAGGGAAGAAGGCAGGCAACCATCAATGTCTTTGAATGTCTATCTTCTTACAATCTCACCTTTGGATAAAGGAATCAATTTGACATGGATGATATGGAGAGAGACCAAGCCCTTTAAGTAAAAAATAACTAGGATGCTAAGAATCCATAAAATCAGTATGAGTTTACAAGATGATGCTCTCCTCCTCCTTCCTTCTCCATATGCAATTGTTAGGCTGTAGTAATGGAGGTAGAATATGTAGTCTAAGTGAGGAGATAATCCTCAACTCTGCATTGGTCACACTACACCTAAAGTGTTGGATTCAATATTGGAAATCATGCTTTGTAGAAATAAACATCGTGGATTTTAGAATAGAGCTTCCAACATGTTAAGGGAGATCAAATACGGCATTTGAGGAATGGTTAAAATAATTGGAGAAGATAAGAATAAAGATCTAACCTATTTGCAATTATTTAAAAGACTTTCCTGAAATTAAAAAAAAAAAAAAAAAGGGCTTCCCTGGTGGCGGCGCAGTGGTTGAGAGTACGCCTGCCTATGCAGGGGACGTGGGTTCGTGCCCCGGTCCGGGAAGATCCCACATGCCGCAGAGCGGCTGGGCCCGTGAGCCATGGCCGCTGAGCCTGCGCGTCCGAACGGGAGAGGCCACAACAGCGAGAGGCCCACGTACCAAAAAAAAAAAAAAAAGGGGGGGGGGTGGGGACTGAATATTTTCTGAGTGACTTTAAAGGGAAGATTTTTGACTAATTAGGTCGAAGTAACAAGAGAAGCATGTCTCTGCCTTAATAAAGGTAAGAGATAACTTCGTTACTTTGGGAACTGTTTAACACTGAAAAAGCTACCCCAGAGAGTGATCTCCTAGTAACTGGAGATGTTCAAGGAGGCCTTGATGAATATTTGGAGGTCATGCTATAGAGAGAGCAGCAGTGCTTCTCAAACTTTAATACACATACCAACCATCTGGGGACCTTGTTAAAACTGTAATGTCTGAATCAGTAGATCCAGGGTAGGCATAAGAGTCTGCATTTCTAAGAAGTCCCAGGTAATGCAGATTGCTGCTGCTCCCCAGCCCCCTCTTTGAGCAGCAATTTTGTGGAAGGATTACATGCACAGTATAGCAGAATGCATTAGTGATCTAAGAATCCTTTCATCCCTGATACCTTATTAAATCCTGTTGGGCATGTGAGGAACATGATTGTTCTGTTGGTTAGGGAATTTCTATAATCCTTTCCACTTTGGCAAGAGAAATAGGCAAACTTCAAAAAAGTCAGAGAAAGTGAGATTATCTTGACTAAGAGGAGGACATCTGGGACTTGGTATACATTTCTCCTCACCATATATTATTTCTGTCTCTTATATTGAGGTTTTTGACAGCAAATGATGATCAGAAACTGTTTTCTGGTTCCTTTAGAGGTATCATTTCATTTTGTATAACTGTTCCTTGGTTTTATTTAGTATGTTTGAAGTAGAACTCTTGATTGAGGTGTTTGTATTTGGATCATGCTTAAATGTCAAATGAATTTTGGCAAATTCCATGTGGCAGGCAAAAGCATTCAACTTCCAAAGCCTTTTGTTCTTATTTTAGTCACTGACTCTAAGCAGAAGCATGGTGACTGAATTATATAAATCTCTGATCAGAAATGTCTAAGCACTTTATCTGCATTAGCACATGGATTATAAACCATATGTAGTTTTCCCATAATTAAATATTTTCTCTAAAATTCAATGCATTTTCTGCTACATTAACAAAGTTCCATTCAAAGAAGGTGGTGATGGTTTCACTGCTACATGATTGATTCTAGTTACTTGTTTAGGCATTGGATGGGGGCTATCAAAGGGAAAAAAGTTAAGATTTTCACATAATTTTCAAAACCTGTCACAAAACAGATAAAACAACCAATTATTCTCCCCTCCTCTTTATACTCTAATTTGAAGCCTTATAGCTTCAAATTAGAATAAAAATGTTATTAGTATAGTTCAAATATTAGCTCCTAGTACTAACATCAGGCTAAGAACTCCACTAAAAGTCAAAGAAAGAATCTGCACCCATCAGTTTGAGAAGGCTGAAAGGAAAAAAATGAAAGTACTAAGAAATGTTCTAATTCTTAGTGTTTGTTTCCAATGTGTCTACTAATCATTAGTAAGTATGAGTACATGAGTTAATAGATTTGTTACAGATTATATAGAAAATCATGATAAATTGGTTCAAGGAGCTAGGGTTCAAGCTTTGTGCTCTGATTAATGGAAACCATTCTTTCAGTATGATAAAAGGGACAGTTGGTTTAGGGGAACTTAAGTTGACAGATTTTATTTACCATATTGGGAGAAAATGAAACTGTATTTACTTTGCATTTAGATGCCAATCATTGAAAAATCAATTCCTATAAATAACTAGTTTCTATCTTCCTGTCTGCTTTAAAAGGAGACTGTTACAAAACCTCTTTAGAAGACTAATCTTGGTACAGGTCCACGTTTCAGAGGCCCAAAATGGTCTATCAAAAACAGATTCATAGTTGAAGAAATTTAATTTTTGAACAGTTGGGAAAGTAAAATTTCCACAGAACTCAACCAAGGTGGATGGGGTTGTCTAATTGATTTGGGACCATTGAGACATATATAAGTTGATCCTACTGTATAAGACTAAAGCAGAATATGTAGTTTTATATAGTTATATACATATGTGTATGTATATACACACACACGTGTGTGTGTATGCATGTATGTGTGTATATATATATATACTTTGAATATGTATATTGTTTTATTGAGCACGTCTTTAATACACAATGCTTATGTGACAGCAGTGTATTTGGAGATGGGGTGTGATAGGAAAATGAGTTCCAGGAGAATATGGAGGCAGACTGTAGAGATGGGGGGAAGCTGGAACCAGATGCTCATTGTGGAGTCCAGCATGTAAGAGGGAGAGGGATAGGGAGAGGGGAAGGAGGGAAGGAAGGGAGGGAGGGAGTGAGGAAAGAAAGAATATCTGAAATCAGGATATTTCTACAGAAATTGTTCGAGGGTATTTAGATTCATTTAGATTCATTTCTCATATGTCTATTGGAAAGAAAAAAAAGACAAATTTGAACATCAGCTTTATTTTAAAGGGGTTCTGTACCCTTTTAAAGATTTTATTGTGTTAGCGAAATATTCACCATTAACATTTAATAAATTCATTTTGCTCAAAATAGCATCATTATAACTCTCCCAATTCCTATATCATCCTATTATTATTATTGCTATATCAGTATCTCAGTGTTTTACTTTAGGCTTGCATTAAGATATCTTTTAGTGCAAAATCATACCTATCTTATCTGTATCCACATGCACTGCAAATTTTTATGGCTGCTTTTATCAGATAAATATGAGATTGACTTGTAAAGGCCAATAGAAATTCTAGTTGGGAACTGAGTTGAGATTGCAATGAAAAAATAGATAATTTTATTCCTAGATTCTTTAATCTATTTTAATTTTGATTGGCTAGGAGCCAAGTATTCCAGATACGTGGAAATCTTACTTATTTCTCAACATTCTTCAATAGAAGCCCAAGTTCTTCCGTTCAAGGGTCTCAAAGCTCAGGTTAAAACACCCTCAGATTTTATATGCCCTTTTAATCCCTTCCACAGAATTTGGCTTTCCTGCATTGTTTTCAGAAACAGTTTTGAGTTCTGTCTCCTGTTGAAATTCCTAATGCTTATAGTCTTATAAAGAATTCTGTGATTCCATCATTGTCAATGGGAAGAGACCCTGCAAAAACACACTGAGGATATGAGAGTCCAGTGGTCACTCACTGAGCAGGATGACAGGAATGGGAAAGTGTTCAAATACCTGCTTCTTAGCAGGTGTGACCTCTTGGCTTTACTATGATTATACAGGCTTTGTCATATGGAGAGAGGTGTGGGTTGAGAGGTGTTTCTGGGTTTTTTTGTTTTGTTTTGTTTTTAAGATAATGGTATTAGCAAAGGTTTAATGAAAGTTTAGAGTTGATAAGTACACATTAAAATATGTCTTCCATTAAAAATTTGAGCTCTTTTCAGGCATACCAACTTATGGACTAACTGTGCTAGGAGAGTATAATAATTTTCCAAATTCTCAATTTTACAAAGATTACTGATTCTAGAGTAGGGGGAATAAAAACAAGGAGCTGTCAGATTGCCTCAGGTGTAAACATATATTATTTTAAAAACAATTTAAAAACCTAACAATATTGTTCTATGTGATTATGAATTCTTATTATATACTCTGTTCCTTTTATACACATCTTGGAGATAACAACCCCAAAGGCAGTATGTTCTGGTATTGCGTGACATATACTAACAATATCTTACCCTCTCTCTCTTCTCTTGCGCCCCCTATGTTTATGTGTGTGTGTGGCGTGTGTGTCTCCCTACCTCTGTTCTTTACAGCTGCTGCCATCCTTTCTGGGTTCCATTTTATACGACTACTATGGTTGCTTTTGTGTTATTGATACAATGGCAGAATTGAGTAGTTACAAGAGAAAGTGCATGGCCTGCAAAGCTAACATTGTTCCCTATTGTTTTTTTTGTTTTGTTTTGTTTTGTTTTGTTTTTTTGCAGTACGCGGGCCTCTCACCGCTGTGGCCTCTCCCGTTGCGGAGCACAGGCTCCAGACGCGCAGGCTCAGCGGCCACGGCTCACGGGCCCAACCGCTCCGCGGCACGTGGGATCCTCCCGGACCGGGGCACGAACCCGCGTCCCCCGCATTGGCAGGCGGACTCTCAGCCACTGCGCCACCAGGGAAGCCCACATTGTTCCCTATTAAGCTTTAAAAAAAGTTTGCTGATCTTTGATATATGTTGTAAAACAGAACATTTTGAAGTAGGGAGAAAGATGGATTAGAAGGGTTTCCAAAATTCTACTCCCTATTGTAGCCATGGCGGACCTCATTTACTAATATGAGACAGTACAGATTTTACTGTCATACAGATGTGGACTCTTTTTTAATACTTTGAGATCTGGAGCAAATAACAATCTTTAAAATTAATTTTTCATATTTGCAAAGTAAAGCAAAGCCACCTACTTTATTAATTAGAATACGTATATAAAACATAAAGTGTAGCTTTCAATAAATAATAATTATTTTTCTCTCTTCCAAATGTTTTTCATTAAAATGTCCTCATAAGTAGAACTAATAAGAAGTCTTAACAGGAATTTATGTTTTTACTGCATCCAAATAGGAATTTTGTGTTTCTTACTTGAGTATCTTGGTCCATAGAGTTCCTGTTGCTAGGATGCCCATCTTATTAGTAGACAACTGTCAAAATACATATCCCCACTTGTCCTTGTATATTTAACATAAAAGACACTCCTTTATATAACTGTTTTCACTTCCAATCCTTGAATAACTCCAGAAAATGTAGAATTTATGTCTTGTCATCACTATAGCTACTGATAGTATAAAAGTGGAAATACAGTAGATACAGAAATTCTAAATGAAAACTATTTCATGTACAAAGTTATCATTTTTCAAAATGTGTTTTAAGGTGAAATTAAATAGATTAGCTCTTGATAATATATTTGATTGTTTATTAATTGTTGTACTAAATGACTCCTCAGTTTGAAGAAAGTTATCATGAACTAGTAGCCATTAGTTAAATAATTAGAATCAGAGTAAAAGTATCAAAGTAAACATTGAACTAATTTGTTCAAAGATGGACTCCATTGCATAGTTTTTATGTCTATGTGTGATTAAGAAAATCCATTCAAGGAAATACATGTGTGCATTACATATATAATTTGTCATGTATGTCATAAAATAATCAGTTTCCCAATTACATTTGTCATCTAAAATATAAATCAAATCCAGAAAGTGGTAAAATTTTCTTCTGACTAATCAATAGATGTTATGAAGGCCATTCACTAAAAATGAGGCCCTTGAATAATTGGAGAGTTCCTAAAAACTTACTGAAAACCTACTTACTCCATTTTAGAAATAATTTTAACTGTTCCTGCTATTTAGTTTCTCAGGCTACAGAAAATTTGAGTTGTGGGGATTATAATTTTAGCAGGAAAAAATGAAAATTGATTATGAGAGATGAAAAAGAAAACTCATTGAGGACTTCCCTGGTGGCACAGTGGTTAAAAATCTGCCTGCCAGTGCAGGGGACACAGGTTCGAGCCCTGGTCCGGGAAGATCCCACATGCCGAAGAGCAACTAAGCCCATGCGCCACAACTACTGAAGCCTGCGCGCCTAGAGCCCATGCTCTGCAATGAGAAGCCACCGCAGTGAGAAGCCCGTGCATCGCAGCGAAGACCCAATGCAGCCAAAACTTAAATAAATAAATAAAAATTTAAAAAAAAAACCTCATTGATAGAGGGAAAAAGAGAGGAAGATGAGTGTGGGAAGGCGAGAGGAAGAAAGAAGGAAAAAAAAGAGAATTGATTTATACAATGTGAAGCTTTTTATGGCCATTTGAGCCAGTTGACCAATTTTTTTTTAATTGAATAAAGCAACCTAGGTATTTCTACCAATCCACTGAGATCTTCCTACAGGTGACATTAAGTGACATGTTGGACTTTCCCATTCTTTCTAGTAGTGAAATGGAAGCTAAAATCAAGTGAATTAGCTAGCTTCTTTGTCCTGAGCTATTGCCAGCCTTTGCCATTTGTTAAATGCCAGAAAGATCTTTGAGAACAAGCAGATGTTTTCTTCTACCAGAAATCAATTGCACTTATGTAAATTTATTCAGCTCTTCCCTTTGCCCCTCGGGTATGGCCTGAAAGATTAGTGTAAACCTGTAGATTCTAAAACAATAATAGCAGCAGACAAATGTAAAAAAATCAGAGCTCTGTGGATTAAGATGAATAGAATTTTAACAGTATTATTCAGAGTATATGCATTTTACCTTAGAAATTCATCCCCAAGAAATTTGAAATACACAGTGTTTGTCCTGCATCTATTCATAAGCTTTTGTATTATCTTCCACCTCTAATGAAGACATTCACCCATAGTCTCTATTAACATTTTATATTGCGTTCATAGAAGAAAATATTTCAACTAGTGCATTTACTAAGCACTCTGGGAATGTGTCTCTTTGTTTTAAACCAGGGACTGTTCTCAAAGGATCACCCTATTTATTCCTTTATACATAAAATGGAACTTTTACCGAAGAATTTGTATCGAAGTAGGGGTTAGAAAGGAGAAAGCGAAGGTTACTTGCTTTTCAGAATCAAAGGCAATATGGCAGCTGTTTGTGATTCTTTTATCACCTTGATTCCAGAACTTACTAAGAATTGCCTGTTATGTTGTGCATGTGCGATAGAGCAGAGAACAGGAAAGAGACAGTTGTCATTTCATAGGGTTGTCAGGTGAGGGGAAATGTAAACATTAGATCCTCATTCAAGTCATCAGCTAGTTCATTATAACTGTGGTAAGTGCTCTGAAAAATACACGTAGCCTTAAAATAATGAGGATGACTAATCTGTCTGGAATCAGGGAATTCTTTCCAAAGGAAGTGAAATTTAAGATAAGAGATACAGGTTAGATGGAGAAGAGTATACTGGCTAGAGTTAATAGATTGTATTAAAGTCTTGGGGTAGGAGGACAGTGTAGGAAGTTATCAACATCTACATGAGATTGTGGCTTTGCTTGAGTAACAGCTATGGAAATGGTGAGATATGGATAGATCCAAATTGAACTTCATATCCATGAAAGAAGAATTATCTATCTTCTATTGTCTACTGTGTCCCCATGCATAACACAGCAGCTAGCTCTCAGTAAGTGCTCAGTTCCGTGTTATGAAAGTACCACAAATGGTTGCCATTGTTGTGTCTCTTTAGTCTGTTCCTAAACAAATATGGCCAATGTTAATGTTTGACAATTATATTGTCATTGTCTGTTACATTACTGTATTTTTTATATGTTTTTAAATATTTCACAAGACATTTAGCACTGCACTGTCATTGCCTGTGTGTCTGTATCTCCTACTAGCTAGCGTGACCTCAAAATACTATCTGCTGTGTAGTCCTCTAGCTCACCAGACTGTATAATTGTTATGCCCACAGCCGTTCATTCTTAAAATAGCTGATGAAGAGCTCTCTGGAGAGTAATTACAGAGAAGTAACATATGATGCAAATTAATTGGGGGAAATTAATTCATGTAATTATCTTCCAGAAAGAATAAAATAGGCATGTTTTTATTTTTCTTTACCTTCTTTGTTCATGTACATGCACGTTGAACATAGTTTTAAGCAAAGTTATACATGTTTTCTCTTTTCATATTTTAGTTTGAGATTATAAATGTCATTTTAAAATTTATTGATTTCATATTATTCCATCTGGTTTCTGCATCGTAATTTATTTCTGTTATAATTACCTCTGCTATTACAATTGTCCTCCTGTTACCATTGTACCTTTTTTTTTTTTTAACCTAAATAAACACTGGGTCTTATTGTTTCTTCTTTTACTCACAGGGCATTTCTGCAGCAGTTATCTTCTGTCTTTCTTGAATCATTTGCAGTTTCTTTTTTCATTTAAAAGTCATTTTCTGTCAGTTGGGTCACTAGAACTTAGACACTGAGACCAAGTTAGGAGTGCAAAAAGTTTTTGGTGAGTGATTTCTATGAAAGACAGAAGTGCGAGAGAGCAGAATTGAACAAAGAAAGCCTTCAAAGTATGATGCAGGTTTGCGATCTGTGAAAAGAAAGGGAAGAGAAATCGGGAATGGGCAGGGAGATCCTTCATGTTAATGCTAATCTGCAATGTCTTGATCAATTCAACATGGATGTCCAGAGCAAGGAATGCCTGTGAGAGAAGTCATGCAGGACACAGAAATGGACAGGCCATTCTCAGTCATTGACTCAGGCTGCCTGGCATGACCACGGCAGTGGTTTGAAAATGGCAATGGATACAGAATGCACTTCCAGCTGGACGCTGTCAACTAACTGTACTCTTGTAATATCACAGATTTTTTCTTTAAGGGGTATAAAAATAGCAGATGACCTTGAATGTTACAGCTCATCCTTTATGCTACATGAATCAACTTGTCTATTAGTGTTCAGGACTCAGCTCTTACAGAGTTTTCTGGGTCTTTCTTCCTGAGGAGATATTTAGAAGACAGAAAGTAGTGGGCTGAACTCTAGGTCCCTCACTGAAGTTGGTTTCTGGGCCATAATTCGTACCCATTCTCTTCTTCTGTTTTCTATTCTTAATTTCTCTTGCCATTGAGTTGTCAGCTGGTTCCAATGGATTGCTTGGTGTTGTGGCCCAAATCCTCATTCTGGAAGAGTCTGAGGCCCTGTTAACCATACTTTTCTCAGGCCAGATTGTTATACCTACCATTCATAGTCCCAGTTGGACAAGGGATTACCAAGAAGTACCCAAGTAGATGACCTGTGTTCTACACATCATCTTCTCTGACCCTACTATGTAATAGTAGCCCAAATTTCTTTTCTCATCCATGTCAATTACCCATGCAAAGATGGTGGCTGCTCTTCTTGCATGCTGGTTCACTGACCAAAGGAATCTAAATTGCCCAAGTAGTAACCATAGATTCCTGTTTTAAGGAATCTTTGCTGTGCTCCCTAGCAAAAGTACTTTCCCTTTGGAACCAGGACCTTTAATCCTGCAAACCCTAGAGTTGCAGGGACAGAAAGCAAAACATCCCTCAGTGACTCATTGGGAATCATGGTAAGTGCTGCCAGACACTCTTCTACCCCTTTGTGTCTGGACTTTTGTGTTCTTCCTGTTGTGGACATAGTGCCATATATAGGTTTCTGATTTAGTTTATATTTTGCAGCCTACAGGATAGAATCCTATACTCACAAACTGTTCCTCTGAGCTGCTATTTCAGCTGTGCCTTTAGAAGGCCATTTGAACACTCTGTGAGACTGATTATGGACTCACTTCTGTACCTCTTCTGCTGGTGAAATTTTATATTGTGTGACATTCCATACATGTGGATCATGTACTCCATAAACACTTGAATAATGATGTTGGCTGAGACCGTTCAGCCAGGAAAGGCAAGTCTGTATTGGGAATAGGTATCTTTCCTCTGAGATAGAATTCCTTGTCTTTCCAAGATAGAGCGAGCACAGTGTAACTGACTTGCCATCAAGCAGCTAGCTGGTTTCTTCAAGAAATAGTACCATATTGGAGACTTGGGGATTGGTCACTATTACTGGTAGATATATTATTCAGAAGCAGGAGTAACTAAATTGGCCTTGCTAAGAAGGATTCCATGCTATCTGAGCCTATATGCGGTTTCCATCTCTGCCACTCTGGTCACTCTGGGGGTTTGCCCAGTATTCCAGTGCTGAGGTAGCTGGATGACACCAACTGGCCAAATCATTTGCTAGATCTAGGAGCTCAAGTGATATGGGGCTTTTAAACCCTCCTTTCTTTTAGTTCTCCTTTCCTCTAGGCATTGATTAAAGTTATACAGTTTCCTCCTTGAGCCCAGAAAAGATAGATGTCAGCAACTTCAGCAACTTCAGAATGTATTTATAGCTCATAACTGTAGTAAAGAGAAAGGCTGTTTCTCTCTTGAACTCTGTATATTAAAAATTAAGGATGACTCCCATCTGTTGAGGTCACATACCCATCCTCAACATGATTACTGAGACCACAGGGGTAAAGGTTCTTATAAACTAGTCTGGATTAGGTACCAGTCTGGATTAGGGCAGAAAGAATTTTTCATGATAGATTGCTTTACCTGAATCATAAGGAATATTTAGGTTTATTTCTCCAAAGTTAATTCTAGAAATAAACTCTAACCAAGAATCAGTGAGTTAAAAAAAAATGTCCACTATAAGTATCTTAATGAATATTTTTCTCCTTCTGCATTATCTTATTATGAGACACCCTTCAGGGTATATTATACAAATAATAAATATGCATATATTTATATATGCTAGCATGCTGATGTCTAAACAATATATTTTACAAGGTTATATGTCATGTTTTTACCAAATTTACTCTGATCTCATTATTAATAATCATTATTTCAT
The DNA here is from genome assembly GCF_949774975.1 of Lagenorhynchus albirostris. Classification (NCBI taxonomy): domain Eukaryota; kingdom Metazoa; phylum Chordata; class Mammalia; order Artiodactyla; family Delphinidae; genus Lagenorhynchus; species Lagenorhynchus albirostris. The sequence continues at coordinate 31,831,773 of NC_083103.1, forward strand.
ATTTTTGAAGTAATATATGGAAAATAGTGCTTCATTATTTAATGCTTTGCATATTTTAATTCTCAGTTTTGGTGAATATTGCTTCATATATGTTTATCTTTCTTATTACATCTGTGTAGATTGTCTATTCATGTCCTTAATTTTTATTTGTCTGTTGCAAGCTTTGTTGTATTTTTTATCCTGAAAAGAAATAAACCTGTAATTATATTAACATTAAAATGCTTGTCATTTTAAATGAAAAAAAAACTTATTTTCACTTCTTTTGTTAATCATTTAATAATTAGTTACTTTTGATTCATTCATTTTGATTTATTAAAAAACTATCAACTGAGCTATGTTCTGAATATCTATATGGAACAAAAAGGCATGGTCCTTCTCTCCATGGAGTTTATTGTTAAATGTCATTTCAATCTTTTCAATAATCTCCCCTACTAGATCCAGTAAATATTAAAGGAAAGTATACCATAAATAAATATGTTAAAGTCAAACATTCATTTTATTTGCATACTCCAATTCTTTAATATGTTACGATGTGCTGTGAATCTCTTAAGAGTTATAGTAGGTAGTGTTTCCAAAACATTTCTCCATGGAATAGTTCTTCCTGAAAGCATTAATTAGTGCTAGTGTTCAAGAACATTACAATTTTTTAAAATTTTGTAGTAGAATATGTATCTACCTATCTTTAAGAAGTATTATTTTCTAACCTACCTGAATCTTCTTTTGACATATGCATAAAGTGTAGCTCTAAAATGACTTTCCTCAGGTTACCTAGTTATACAATATAATTATTAAATAACATTTTCCTATTTATCTTTGAATCTATTTATTAATTTCACATATAAATTTGGGTATTTTGAGTATTTCTGTTCTAATCCATACACTACATTTCTCTTTTTGTGTCATTTGAAAATATTTTTGTTATTTCTCCTTTATTATTTAACTAAAAATTATACTGTGGCTAGTCTTCCATTTTAAACATTTTCTTATGTTTGTTTTCATATTTTCTGACTTTCTGTCACTGTAGTTTCTATTTTATATTGTAATTTTTTGTTAGTCAATTAAAATGTCTTATTGTGATTGGATTTATATTGTTCTAAGTTGATTAAGGAAGCTGAAGAAATTCATAAACATCAGTATTTAACCATCTCCTCCAGGAATATGATTTGCTTTTCCATTCCTTTATGTCTTTTAAAATACTTGTATTTTATTTTATATTGCCAATGATGACCAATGCACTATTTGATAACATTTTATTTAAGCTTTTTCTATAAGTATACATAGGTGGGTCTTTATGCAATTTTTAAAACATTATCTCTTAGATTTGGGGACACTCTTAATAATTCCAATATAAAATATCTCTTTACAAAAAAGAAATCCTTTGCATTTTAACTCAATAACATTCACTTATTTTATCTTTGATGGCAAAATTAGATGTGTATGTAAATTAGACAGATTTAGGTTACTAGAGGATGTGATTATGTTTATAATTGATGAGTATGATTATAAAAATATTTACATACTTTAGTTAAATATACCAAATTATATGCATACTTTCTGTCTAGCCAGTGTTTTTGAAATGTCTTTCAAAAGTTTTTTAAGATATAAAAATATATTTTCATTAAATTAAAGGAACTCTTTTTTTTTCACTACCTTATGTGTTATTTAGGTTGAGCATAAACCTTATTCAATTTTTTTGGCTTTGGGTGAATTTTAATTGCTTTAAAAGCACTATCACAGTTCCCAAACAAAGAATAATGTTTTGTTGTGGTATTAGATGTTTAAAAGTCTGTAGCACAGACAGCTTGGGATAATGGAAAGGTAAATGCCTTGGATATAATGAAGTGAGCCAGCTTCTCTCAGTAAACTCACTTTGTGATCTGAAATTCTTTTGTCTTTCTGTATATAAAATTAAGACTTCTATGATTTATATCAGTTTACCACATAATCAGCATTATTTTGGGGGATCCACTCCCCAATTCTCAGTTAATTTGGCTTTGATGAAACTGAATCTCAATTGTTTGATGCTGAAGATGAGCCATATCTGTCCAATAAGGATTACATCTCATTTGTCCCAATTACTCATTCAGTAGTTACTGGGGTCTAAATTAGGCTAACCCAAAATTATGCTGGAAATTTTGCTAGAACTGTTGAGATAAGTTTTCACTTTTTACTGAGGTTATAAAGGTAATGAGAAATAAGTTTAGAAATAGTGCACATCCTTGCCACACTCTGGGTGAGTATGCCTGAGAATAAAGTCATAAAGAATAAAATATAAAATACAGCCTTGAATTAGGAATTCAAGGAATACTAAATTCTAAATTTTATCAATACAGCCTTGAATTAGATAAAATTTAGAATTTAGTATTCCAAGAATGCTTCTGGATTCTTAAGTCATTATCTACAAAAAATAGTTTTAAAACACTTACAAAGAATGACATTTATTCACTATAAAATTTACTTCTTTGAAAGCTAACAATTCTTTGGATAAATAGATGTTGAATGGTTACTTAGCAGAATAAATGACCATAATTATCTGATGATAACACCTAAAATCTTGATTTAGAGTTGTTGTAGTCAGTTCAGACTACTGTAACAAATTACCATAGACTGAGTGACTTAACAACAAACATTTATTTTTCACATTTCTGGAGGCTGAGAAGTCTAAGATCAAGAGGCTATCAGATCCAGTGTCTGTTGAGGACTGCTTCCTAGCTTGTAAATAGCTGCTTTCTGTATCCTCACATGTCAGAGACAGAGAAAGAGAGAGAGAGAGAAAGAGAAAGCAAACTCTCCTTTTTCTTCTTAGAAGGTTTCCGCTCTCATGACATATTTACCTCCCAATGGGTCCACCTCCTAATACATTGGTGGTTATAATTTCAACATATGAATTTGGGTTAGACACAAGCATTCAGTCCATAACAAGAGTTCAAGATAAATAATGTTTAACCAAAAAACAAACAAACTTGTTAAGGATCTCTTTCCTGACATAGTCCAATTATCTATCATATATTACCTGGCTTATTGTAATGATCTCCTAACTGTTCTCTCCATTTCTATTTGGGTTCCCTGATAGTCTTTTCTCAACACAACGTATGAAGTAGCTGCTTTAGAATATGTCATGTCACTCTCTGCTCAAAACATTCTCATGGTTCACCCAGAGCAAATTAATAATGTCGTAATAATGTCTTATATAGCCCTCTATGATCTAATGCTCCAAGATCTCTCTGGTTTCATATACTACCACTGTCTCTCTACCCACCCTGCCATGGTGGACTCCTCGGTTTTCTGCAAATACACTAGATAGACTCCTCTCCTGGGTTCCTGCATTATTTTTCCTATAAATATATCCAGGCTTTCTCTCTTAACCTTCTTTAATTTATTGCACAAATGTCACTTTCTCAGTGAGGATTTCCCTGACTACCGAATTTAAAATTGCAAAATCCCCTGGAATTGCTGTCCTCTGTCTCTGCTTAATTTTCTCTGTGTCACTTAGTGCCAATCAATATTTTGTAGGGTTATTTATTTATTTATATTATTTCTTCCATCTCCATCCTCTGTCAGAAACCAGCTCCTTGTGGCCATGAAGGCCAGATTTTAAAAATATCAATTTTGTTCATCAGTGAACACTCAGTACTCAGAACTTGCAAGAATGCCTTGCAAATAGTTGGAGTTGAGATATTTACTAAATTAAAGGATTAATAAATGTATTGGTTAATCAATGACAATAAATTTCACATAATTGGGGACTTCCCTGGCAGTCCAGTGGTTAAGACTCCGCACTTCCACTGCAGGGGGCACAGGTTCGATCCCTGGTTGGGGAATTAAGATCCCACATGCTGCGTGGCATGGCCAAAAAAAAAAAAAAAAACCTCACATACTTGGTAAATAAATATTTGTTGATACATAAATGAATGAAAGGATGAATAAACATAAATAAATAAAAATAAAAGCATTTATATTAGAGTTTTTCAGAGAAATAGAATCAATAGGACATGTAGAAATACACAGAAAGAAATTTATTATGAGGGATTAGCTTGTTTAATTATGAAGGCTGAGAAGTCCCATGGTCTGCCGTCTGTAAGCTGGAGGCCCAGGAAAGCTGGTGGTACAGGTTCTGTCCAAAAATGAAGGCCTGAGAACTGGGGAGTTGATGATGTTAAGTCCCGGTCAGAGTCCAAAGGCCACAGAACTGAAAGCATCAGTGTCCGAGAGCAGGAGAAAATACCAGTCAAACAAAGATTAAATTTATCCTTCTTTCATCTTTTTTTTTTTTTTTTTCTGTTTAGATCCTCAACAGATTGGATGATGACCACCCACATTGGTGAGGGCAATCTTCTTTGCTCTCAGGCTACTAATTCAAATGCTAGTAATTTCTTCCAGTAACACCATCACAGACACACCCAGAAATAATGCTTTACCAGATACTGAGCAAGTCAAATTGACAGAAAATTAACTGTCACATGGATAAATGAATTTCTGGTACACGCTGGCCATATTGAACAAAAAGCAGTATATTGTTTCACTACATACATTTTTGCAGCTGAACAGCAGACTGATAATGCCATCCTATATTTATACCTCTCCTTGTAATTTTCAAAATATCTTAATATCTTTAGTTCATAAAATATGCTTATGAGATGGTCTGCCAGTTATCAGTTAATTCTTCAGTTCAAATTTAATCTCCTTCATCCTACTTTAATACCAGAGCTGGACCTATAAACCCTTCTTCTTTGCCAGCTGGGACAGTATCATGCTTTTTCGTTAGAGGGTACAGGATGAGCACTGGAGGAGAAAAGTGCTTCTCATACTGGTACAGGTGTGCTCCTCTCTTCTAGCTCCTACATGATTCAGCAGACAGTGGTGTATGGAACATCTAGTGGTAATCCCTTCCAGTGAATTTCAATGGTACCCTGGTGCGCAGCTTCTCAAAGAGTTTCTCTGGCACCACAGTCAGTGGTTTCCTGCTTACCAGCTCCAGCCTGCAGCATTTCCATAAACCTTTCCATTATTCAAGGGCACAGCCTACACAACAAGGTCTTAATTTGTTGTGTTGAGGATGGTCACCTTCCAAGTTTGTTTCTTTTTTGGACATTGTCTCAGCCATGGACATAGTGGCTGTTCCCTATATCTGTTATTCCTGTAATCTTTGCAGTTCTTTTTATCTCTTATGAATTATGAACTGTTACTACTTAATATGATTTTATATTATTTTTTCCCATTGAAATTATGAAGCAGTTCTGTGTCCTGATGACTGATACAAATATGCATCAGATGTCGTCTTTTACCAATGAGTGGCAGCTTGACCTTATGTGAGCCTTAGATTGCTCATCTGAATAATACAGTAGAATTACTTATCTCTCAAATCCACTTCAGACATTAAATTATATTACATATGTGATAGGGTTCTGTATTTGCAATGATATGCCCTTTAAATGTATCATCACTAAAATTATGTCCATTATTTCAAATCCCTGATATATTTATTTATAGAAATCACAGACTCCCAAAGCCTATTTTCTGAATACTCCCTGTGTAATCAAGATGTAGAATTAAAATCTGCTGGATTAAAGAGAAAATCCTTGCAAGAAGGAGCCTTTTCCGTATCAGAGAGGGCACTTGTATTTAGGCTAGCTTTCATTTTACTTTCTTTACAACAGCAGTTTACTCATCTTTCCATAACCTATATATAGTATGGTCCACCCAATTCTCCCATGGCTCACAGAGTGCATCCTATCCTATCCTATTTATATTTCAGTCTACTCCATAATCTATAGCCTTCATCATACAAAAGTATAAAACTAACTCTCTTAACAGTCACATGATAATACTGCTCACCATAATATATACACTAAAGCCAATTCGCCAAAATACATAGACTAAAATAATTTCGGAACAGTGTCCTATAATGAATAATTAGAGCATTTTGAAGTGCTCTTATGATGAAAATCTATTCATGGCCCTCAATTCTAGACAGTTTCTCTGTGCAGCTCATCAGTCACTCAATATATGAAGATTAAGAGGCATTCTGCTCCGAACATGAGTAATTTCAACAGATAACATCATCTTTGAAGAAGCAGACCAGTTGTTCTTAGGGATGGGGAACGCTCTTGAACACATTTCAGGTTAGATCACTGATTAAAGTTGTCTGAAGTGGGCAATTACATTTCTGTGCTAGGACCAATATGTTCTTTGAGCCATAGTTTCTTTTACTCTAAAATGGGTAGTTGTGGGACTTCCCTGGCAGTCCAGTGGTTAAGTCTCTGCACTTCCACTGCAGGGGGCATGGGTTCGATCCGTGGTCAGGGAACTAGGATCCCACATGCAGCACGGCATGGCAAAAAAAATAAAGTAAAATGGGTAATTGTAAGAAAGAAATGAGATAATCTGTGCAGAATTAGAAAAGAAAAATATATATATAATTCTAATTGAAAGAAAGCCTCATTTGTACACATATAATGTTAGGAAGTCATTTAACCTCCCCAAACCTCTTTTACCTTGTATGCAAATGGTGATAATAAAAATGATTCTCTTCTTAGCATTGTTATAAATGCTTATTCAGTGAATGGGGCATAGAAAACATGCAGTATAACTTATCCATTATCGTTATTATTACTATAAGTATGCTGAGATATGTCCTTTTTACTCCTTAGCACTGCCCTCAGAAAAGGCATGGAATGTACTGTGGGACTGAATACAGTTTGTTCTCCTGCTTGACTGGGTAGTATAGACTCTTATTTTATGAAATAACTCCAGGAGTTCAGTGAAATCAGTCACTTGGTTGAGACGTGTCTTTCAGCTGTAAGACTTCAGTCAGCTACTCCTAACCTTGATTCTCTTGGTACCCCAGATTTGGGGGTATATGGCAGTACCTCCCATGAGTTTTCTTTTGTTTATCATCTGTGACTTGATGATTTATCCACATTTACCTTCTAGGTGATTCTGCCAGGTACTCTGCAAGATCTTGACTGCTGATAGCCATGAAAATGAATGAAGAAATATAGCTCACTTGAAAAACGTAGATCATTATCATAACTCTGTTTCAATGTGTTCTGTTTGGTATGGTTGTTTCATACAGGATTTCATATAGTATGATTCTTTTAAACATCAGGTTACCCCTAACAACCTATTGAATGCAGGCTGGAATTATTTCATATACTGTCCTTTTCTCCCAAATAATGTTAATTTTTACAACTTCCATTTAAAATTGAATAAGTTCACAGTGATGATATTTCCTCAGTTGCAATTTTCAAAATAATTGGTTATATAAATGTTATTCCAAAAAAAACCTATAATTCTTAAATTACCATAAATACAGGTTTTAAAATATAGTTTTAACTCATTACCGGCCCCCTTATTGGCTCACATCTGAATTGCCATTTATAAATGTACCAGTTTTTATAGAGCAGCCCTCCACTATTAAACTTCTACTCTCAGGCAATTTCAGGTTCCTTATGTAAGTTCCTTATGTAAGGATTATAGTGATTAAAGGACCCTCAGTCTGACAGAACACTCAAGTTCGTTAGCCTCAAGTTCTCTTCACTTTGCAAATAGAATTAAAATATCTTTAAAATAATGTTTGCCCTAAATTATAAAGTTTTATTATATGCTAAACTTAGAGAAACAACAAACAACACTTCTGCAGATAGACAATTTTGTATTGTTCTACAAGGAAAGTGAACCTTAAAATAAGATATTCTACCTTCAGGTCATCATTCTGCCATCTGCCATTTGTAAATGTTAAAGCCACAAGAATTAATTTGCTGTCTTGCATTTCAGCTTTGTTTATAAACAAAAATATATCAATATTATAATAAATAGTTTGCAAGAAAGTAATGTAATTATGCAACACAATTGTAATCAAATAATAAAAATATTCCTGGCACGTAGCGTTATATAATATTCAATTTCCCTTGCAGCTTAGGATCACATTTTATGTATACACCACTCATTCATCCAGCATGTATTAATGGCATCACTGTCAACTATGGACCAAACATTCTCCTTAATTCATAAAATGATGCTCAATAATTGTTAATATTATAAGCTCAGATAATGTCTTCATATTATCAGGAATCTAAGATGTAATTTTAAATTACTATTGGAAATAATTATAAAAGATGGAAATATATTTTCATAAGAAGAGCTAGAGAAGAAATGCCTAGCAGAGTAGATATAAATTTTTTACACTGAAGACATAGGAATAATATAAAATCAAAGAAGCTCTAAGCTTTGAATAGAATCCCTGCCTAATATGGGGTGGATGTAAACCATTTTAGTTCCTTCAAGTAGCTGAATGAACAAACATAGAAGGGGCTACTTTATTGGCTGGGACACTTGATTCTGATGACCAATGAGATATGGGGTTGCCACTCTACAGTGGATGCATGGAGAACTATGTCTGAAATCTAGTTATATCAGTGTACTTTTATTCCTAAATAATAAATGTTAATGAGAACTATAGTTCTTATTGAAAAATAATTAGGATAGAGATTCATTCACTAATAATGATTGTACTGATTCATTCTCTTCAATGATGAAGTTATTTCTGTGAGAAACAGCTCTACAGAAAAATAATGAAATCAACCTGCTGAGTGTTAGAAGAGGTAAGGGTAAAGTGAAATGAATGATGGAAAAAAGGAAGCTATGATGATCTAATTCAGCCTAATGCCCTGCTAGAGAAGAAGAATTATAGCAGCTATGCTTTTGCCCTTGTTATTTATTTTAAAGTTTTTTCTTAAATTTTATATGAAGAGTATCCATGATACCTCACTTTACAACTTAAAATCCAGCTGAAAGTATGAATGAATTGGCATCATCCCTTCATGACTACGATGGTTCATGGGACTTTGTGCTTTCCCTGTTTGGTGGTAAGGAGGAATGTGAGTTTCTTCTTCCACGTAAAGGATATGAATGGAAACTGAAAGACAAAAAATGATTGGCACTGTCTCTAACTTGCTCTAACTTTTATAACCTGCATCATCTGGGCTTTGTCATTCTCTGAAGGCAGGTAGCAAATGGAAGGGACTGGCAGGATTATCAGAAAGCGGAGGGAGAGAAAGATGGGGTAATGAATCCTATGCCCTGTCTCGGCCATTCCCTTCTTGCTTTACTATGGATCTGATAGTGGCTGTGTTTGTGTTCTAAGCTACCAGCTAATATAGAATGGCTTTTTTCTCATCATTACTCTCCTGGCTGTCTTTAATGTTAGATTTAGATGTAGTAATGTTGTCTTCATGATGCTTGCTATCGTCGTCTTTACACTTGATTACACATACTGTGAGTGCCTAACTTTAATCCTTACCTTTGCTTATTCCACTGTAAGCAGTTTTTTCAGTAAATCGTTTTCAGAGAAAACCTTTGAGCGTCCATTCTGTTGCCTGCTGGTTACTTGACTATTATACGAGTCAGTAAAGTTTCACCTCAACACATGTTGTCTTCCTAGTAATACTTTCTCCTTTAGCCTCTGTCCATTTCCACCTGGACTTAAGTTTTCCTCAGAAGGTAGTTGTAGTCTGTGTTATTGGTAAGACTACATAACGCAAAATTTATTTAAATAACAACCTCAGTTAAGAAAAGATTCACTGGGACTTCCCTGGTGGTGCAGTGGTTAAGAATCTGCCTGCCAATGCAGGGGACATGGGTTCGAGCTCTGGTCTGGGAAAATCCCACATGCGTGGAGCAACTAAGCCTGTGCACCACAACTACTGAGCCCATGCTTTAGAGCCCGCGAGCCACAACTACTGAGCCCGCGTGCCATAACTACTGAAGCCCACGCGCCTAGAGCCCATGCTTTGCAACAAAGAGAAGATACCACAATGAGCAGCCCACACACCGCAATGAAGAGTAGCCTCTGCTCGCTGCAACTAGTGAAAGCCCGCAACGAAGACCCAGCGCAGCCAAAAATAAAATTAATTGATTAATTAATTAAAAATTTTAGAAAAGAAAAGATTCACTGAAAATGATGTGGCTAAATATTCTACCCTTGAAAAATAAAAATGAATCCAGGATTGATGGCACCATAGACAATAGAGTATAGACAGTAGAGTTACTTCAACCTTATGGACCTTTCCCTTTCTCAGAGACATTTTTCTTCTTAAATAACCTTTTTACATATTTGCTGAACAGAATTATTGAGTTGCTACAATCTCCTTAATTCATTGACTGATGATTAGAATTGGAAGGAATCTTAGTGATCACTTAGTCCTTTCTTCATTCAGCTGACCCAGGAACCAAGGCCAAGAATGGAGAAGAGACTTGGCCAACATCCCGTAGTTTACAACCAGCAAAGTCAGGTGTGAGTCCTGGACTCCCTATGCAATGAGGGCATCCATGGGAGACGAGATATATGGCTCTTATTTATAGATTGCCCTCATAATAAATGTGTTTTACAAATTTAAGTGTGCATTTTTATATATTGTATACATGTGTATGCATGGCAATATTTATGGATAGATTGGTAGGAATAGAGGTAGGGCTAGAAATATCTATAAAATTTAGAGCTAGATATGAAGATATAGATAGAGGTATGCTTCTAGAATTAGGAGGCCTAGAATTAGGGGGGTGCCTTAAAGTGTAAGTCTTCTGAAAAGGATGAAGGACTAGCCCTGATCATTTCATTTATGATGATATTTCCCCAGATATCAGGGAAGCAGCATGTAGTCCTGGTTCTGACAAGGCCCATAGGCTCTATCATTCTTTAAATCTCCCAGTTGGTTTCACTAAGAGGGAATAAGGCAACTGTGAAAGGCCTGAAGGGATTGCAGCTCCTTAATTACCACTCCTGCCCTATGATGTTGATTGAACATTAGAGTCCTCCCAGAGTTCCTGCCCAAGTTAGACTTGGAGGTGTTTTACAGAGGACAGGAGCTTTAGCAGACTGCACCCACAGATTCCTTGTAAGCTGCTGGGACAGTAGATATCCTGAAGGATGAGCTCAGAAATAAAACACAGGAAGCGGAGGAAAAGCAGAGGGAAATGACATGGCAGGATTTGGGACTTGTTACAAATTGATTCTGATGAGATAGTTGCTAAAAGCAAAGTGCAAAATATGCAACTTCGTATTTTAAACCTTGCCCTGTTTATGAGAAAAAAAATAAGACCTTGGAATTCAAGCCATGAATTTAGGTACAATTGAATGCAAAGAGTAAAATTAGTACTAAAACACACCTTCCTCTGGCAGCAGCATCTAACCCTTGCTTTAGGATGGGTGCCATAAATGCGATTGGAGCCTAGCACAGGAGCAAGACACAGGGAAGTTGCTCAAAAAATGTATTGAAGGAATAATTACATTAGTGAAAGGTGGGTATCACATATACCACAGACTGGCAACAAAAGACTACCAATTATAGAAGGATCTCTCTGCAAAGATCCAGAAGATTCACCAGGATTTTGGAAGTGCCTCATAGCCAGTATCATTATTCTATAGTGTATGGTTTGAATAAAGATTTCAGTTTCCTCTCCCACTGCTTCCTTCTGACCTTCCACAATCAGATAGTAAATAGTAGACCAGTTTTACTAGAGTTCCTTCTTTTTTTTTTTTAAAGGAATGAAGTGGAATAACTGAAATAGAAGCAGTCATTCAGAGTTGTTGAAAGGTAAGGTTATTTCACTTTCTTTCTAATGTGACATATCCCCTGTATGAATTGACCTGTGACCATCAGTACAGAAGATATTACTCAAGATAGGCATGTAGTAATTCTAAATGTATTGCAGTTAGAGAAAATATTTTCGAAAATATCTTAAGTCAAAAGCAAAAAATAGACTTGTTTAGACTCTAAATACAGTAGATTTACTTGCTTGTGTGTTTTGTTCAGTTACATTCTGTTGAATGAAGGCCATCGCCAGATGTGACACATTTGCAAACTTATTAAAGAGGGAAAAGGCTGTGGGGAAAAGCTTAAATAAGCGTGTCTTTTCAAAGAAAATGTGATATGACAGAAATATGTAAATATGATATAAAGCAAACTTTAATCCACCATTATTTTTTCATAAAACTACATAATAGCATAATAAATTTTAACTTTCATATTAAATATATACCATTAACTATGTATTGATAAATCTTAAGGATTACTTTACAATAATCTAACTGCCTTTGAAGTCTGTTGAACATTCATACAATAGGCTTCTGTTGTATGGTAAGTATGTCAGGTTTTTGGTCTGATAGTTACAAAATTGCTCCCTGGTGGAGGACCATGACTAATAGTGGTAAGTAGTCATCCGTAATCCCAGAGAGAAATGCAAAACAAAACAGAACAATAAAACAAAAAAAACAAAAGCTCACAGATAAGTAAGTAGTTCAGGGTGAGAAGTAATGTAAGCTTTAATTGTATCTATACTATATTATTTTTTAACTGGTGGTGGATACATGAGTTTTTAAATTTATTTTTCAGTGTTCTTTTCTATGCAAAATATTTAAAATTAAAAATATATTCAAATAAGTTTAACATGGATTTATATCTATCCATAGTGGTGTGATCTAATCTTTTGGTTCCTGGACCTAATTCCAACATGGCAGGGGGCCTCCCACACAACATCAAGCTATTGTGGGATATCAGCAGGATGTCTGAGAATTCTACTCAATTCTGACACTGTTTACCTAGACATAACATTGGATTCCAGTGGTTAGGGGTTCAATTCTACAAGGGTATCTTCACCCTGCAAATTCAGACTTCAGTTGGAAGCCCAGGTTATCACCTGTGCTTCTGACTGACTGTTTATAGGTTGGAGGCTCCAAAGAACCCCCTCCTTCAACTTCAAACACCAGTTACACATCCAGGTTGTTACTTGTACTTCTGACCAACTGACTACAGATCAGATGTTCCCCCGACCTCCTCCTTGGGTTCAGTTAATTTTCTAGAGCAGCTCACAGAACTCAGAGAAACATTTTACTTATTAGATTACTGGTTTATTATAAAATAATATAATTCAGAAACAGCCAGATGGAAGAGATGCACAGGGCAATGTATGGGCAAAGGACATGGAGCTTCCATGACCTCTTCAGGGTGAAACTTCCAGCACCTCCACTTATTCGTCAACATGGAAACTCTCTGAACCCTGTCCTTTTGGATTTGTATGGAGGCTTCTTTGCATAGGCATGATAGAATAAATCACTGGTCATTGGCAATTAATTCAACTTCCAGCTCCTCTTCCCTCTTCTGAGGCCAAGGGATGAGACAGAAAGTTCCCACCCTCCATCACGAGGCTGGTTCCCCTGGCAATCAGCCCCCATCCTTAGGTGACCTAAGGACATTCCAAAACTCACCTATAGACATAATAAAAGACACCACTTAAGAGAGTCCAAGGTTTTTAGAAACTCTGTGCTAGAAACTGGATGGACCAAATATATATTTGTTATTATAAATCACAGTGTCACACCTCACAATTTCAAAATTCCATGTAAGTATTCTAAGTATTACTTTAATGCAGTATAAATAAGGTTATGATTTAGAGACCATCATTATATATTAAGGACAAAATACAATAATTTCCTTACCTCAAATAAATGAATTCTGGCAGTTATGGTAAAATGTTCCATGGATAGGGCTTCCCTGGTGGCGCAGTGGTTGAGAGTCCGCCTGCCGATGCAGGGGACACGGGTTTGTGCCCTGGTTCGGGAAGATCCCACATGCTGCGGACCGGCTGGGCCCGTGAGCCATGGCCGCTGAGCCTGTGCGTCCGGAGCCTGTGCTACGCAATGGGAGAGGCCACAACAGTGAGAAGCCTGCGTACCGCCAAAAAAATAAATAAATAAAGTTCCATGGATAGATTCACAGGAGTTTTAAAAAGGTGTTGTATCTCAAGGAATGCTAAGTTCAGGAAAATAATCTGCTCAGGGACACTGGTGACAATGCAGACCCAGATAAGACAGAAATATATGAAGATTTTTTTCTCACAGAATATAAAAGTAAATAAAAAGCAAGATGCTATTAATAATAAGTAAATAAATTAAAGCAGGAGATTATGATAAGGGAGCTTAACAAAAATTAATGGAACCAGAGAAAGCCTCCAGAAGGAAGTTATACTGATTGACAACTCATGGTATTCCATGCAGAAAAAGTGCCATTGAACACAAGCACATGAGAATATGGAGCAGTCTAAAAAACACATCACTCTCCCCACTAGAACAGACTTTTCCTTATTCTTTTTCAGAGTCATGTCTCCATGAATTGAAGTATGCTAAACTTATTTGACCAGTCTCTTTGACCTGAGTCCACTGAACTGCATCCATTGTTTGATGTTCATCCACTGGCTCATTATCTAATTTGCCAAGTAAAATGCCTCACATTATATAAACTATAAAGAATAGAGAAAGAATGGAGGGAGAGAAGTAAACAACAAAGATATGATAGAGGTAAACATAAAAGGGGGTAGAAAGAAAAAAAAATATATGTATGGCAGACATATTCCTTGAAGGTTATCCAAACAGGTAGTTTTATTTCAATGCTTATTCTTCACAAAGATAACTTGATCTTGGTAGTTGTGTGCTCCTTGTCCTAGTAAAGACATTAATCCACATCCTTATACGAAGCTGATTTGAAGATAAGATAGACACAGAATAGTTTTATCTCCTGCTCGCTCATTTATTTTCAAAGAAGTTTTGACAACCATTTCCTTTCACAGGGTATGTGTCTCCTGAAGACTCTGAGAATGTTACTTCTTACTCAACAACGTATTCATACTTGAAACACTAAATGAAATATTTTCCTTACATCTAACCAGAAAACTCCTTGTTCAAATCAATACTCATATCTCTACCAAATTCATAACAGAGCATAATTTCTTAGCAGGTCCTGGGCATGTGCAGTATACAATTGGAAAAGGTAATAGGATAATCAAATTATATATTTTTTAAAACTTTATTTTCTTCAATATTTTCACCTGTGTTTTAAAATCACTTTATCGAGCTGTGATTTACAAGTAAAAAGCTATGCATACTTAATGCATACAACTTGATAAGTTTGGCGATAAGTATATACTCATCACCACCATCAAAGCCAAAGACATCTCCATCACCTCTCAAAGTTTCCTCTTGCCCCCACTGTTGTTATTCTTATTATTATGTGTATAGAAATAACTCTAAACAAGATCTATCATCATAAAAACTTTTAAATATGCAGTACAGTATTATTAACTGTAGGCACCATGCTGTGAAGTGGATCTTCAGAATTAATTTATCTTGCATAACTGAAACTTTGTATCATTTGACCATCACCTCCCATTCCCTTTTCCCCACAGTTCTTGTCTATCACTATCTCTTCTCTGCTTTCAGTTTGAGTATTTTAGAGTCTACGTGTAGTTAGATCATAATGTATTTTTGTCTTTGTTTGGCTTATTTCACTTAGCATAATGTTACAAATGGCAGGATTTCCTTCTTTTTAAAAGTTGAATACTATTCCATTGTATGTCTATACAACATTTTCTTTATCTGTTCACCTGTTAATAAACATTCAGGTTGTTTCCATATCTTGGCTTTTGTGAATAATGTTGCAGTGAACATTAGAGTGCAGGTATCTTTTTGAGATACTGATTTCAATTCCTGTGGAAAAATTACCAGAAGTGGGATTGTTGGATCATATGATAGATTTATTTTTAATTTTTTCATGAAACTCTACACTGTTTTCCACAGTGACTATACCAAATTACATTTCCACCAACAGTGTACCAGGGTTCCCTTTTTGCTATATGCTCACCCACTCTTGTTTGTCTTCTGTTTTTTTGAATGATAGCCTTCCTAACAGATGTGAGGTGATATCTCAGTGTTGGTTTGATCTGCATTTCCCTGATGAATACAAACGTTGGACACCTTTTCTTTTACGTATTGGTCATTTGTATGTTGTTGTTTTTTTTTTTTTTGAGAAACATCTACCTGGATACTTTGCCCAATTTTTAATTGTATGTGACTGTGTTTGAGGTGTAGGAGTTCTTTATATATATTTGATATTAACCCCCTATCAAACATATGATTTGCAAATATTTTCTTCCATTCTCTGAGTTGTCTTTTCACTCTATTGTTTCTTTTGCTGTGTGGAAGATTTTTAGTTTGATATAATCCCACTTGTTTATTTTTTGCTTGTGGCTTTAGTGTCAGATCCAAAAAAATGTTGTAAGACAAATATCAAGGACTTTTCCCCCTGGTGTTTCAGTCATAGGTTTTTAAGTCTTTAATCCATTTTGAGTTGATTTTTGTGTATGGTGTTAGGTATAGGTCCAATTTCATTCTTTTGCATGTGGATATCCAGTTTTCCCAAAACCATTTATTGAAGAAATTATCCTTTCCCCATTTTGTATTCTTGGCATTCTTCTCAAAGATTAATTGACTATACATGTGTGGGATTATTTCTGAGCTATTTTTTAAAAAAATATTTTTTATTGTGGTAAAATATATATAACATAAAACTTTCTATCTTAACTGTTTTAAAATATACAGTTTAGTGGTATTAAGTACATTATATAGTTGCTTAACCATCATCACCATCCATTTCCAGAACGCTTCATCTAGTAAAACTAAAACTCCTCACCCATTGGTCTATGTTACTGTTTTTATAGCAATACAATACTGTTTTGATTACTATAACTTTGTAATATAGTTTAAAATCAGAACGTGTGATGGCTTTGAGCATTCTCAAGATTGCTTGGCTATTTGGGGTCTTTTGTGGTCCCGTACAAATTTTAGAGCTGCTTTTTCTATTTCTGTGAAAATGCCATTGGAGTTTTGATAAAAATTGCATTGAATCTGTGTATTGTTTTGTGTAGTATGGATATTTAACAATATTAATTCTTCTAATCCATGAATTTAGAATAACTTTGCATTTATTTGTGTCTTCTTCAATCTTTTTTATCGGTGTATTATAATTTTCAGTGTACTGATCTTTCATCTCCTTGGTTAAATTTATTCCTAACTATTCTTGTTGATGCTATTATAAACAAGGTTGTTTTCTTAATTTCTCTTTCTGATAGTTCATTGTTAGTGTATAGAAATGCAACTGATTTTTGTATATTAATATTGTATCCTGCAACTTTACTGAGTTAATTTATTAACTCAGTAAGTAAATTTATAAATATATAAATTTATAAATTATAAATTTATTTATAAATATATAAAATCCTAAAGACTGAGTGGAGTCTTTAGGGTTTTATATATATAATATGCAGTCTGAAAATAGAGACAATTTCACTTCTTCCTTTCTAATTTGGATGCCTTTTATTCCTTTTTCTTGCCTAATTGTTCTGCTAGGGCCTTTAGTTTTATATTGAATAGAAGTGGTTAGAGTGGGAACCCTTGTATTATTCGTGATCTTAGAGGAAAAGCTTTCAGCTTTTTCCATTGAGTATGATGTTAGCTGTTGGCATGTTACACACACACACACACACACACACACACACACACACACACACACACACACCTACAGCCTTTATTATATTGAGGTACACTCTTTCTATACCTAATTTGTTGAGAGTTTTTATTTTTATCATGAAGGGATGTTGAATTTTGTCAGATCCTTTTTCTATGTCTATTGGGATGATCATATGATTTTTATCTTTCATTTGTGGGTGTTGTATACCACATTTATTGATTTACATATGTTGCACCATCCTTGCATTCCAGGGGTATATTCCACCTGATTATGATATATGATTATTTTAATGTTTTGCTGAATGTAGTTTGCTGCTTCAATTTCTTTACTCATTATTGATCTGCTCAGATTTTCAATTTCTTCTTGATTCAGTCCTGATAGGTGGTAGGTTTCTAGGAATTTCTCCATTTTTTCTAGCTGTACATTTTTTGGCAAATATTTATTCATGGCAATCTCTTACAACTCTTTGTATTTCTGTGATATCAGTTGTAATGCCCTTTGTTTTATTTAAACTTTTTGTTATTTAAGTCTTTTCTCTCCTTTTCTTCATCTTGTTAAGGGTCTGTCAGTTTTGTTTATCTTTTCAAAAAACAAAAATGGAATCACAACATAATTTATAGGATGCAACCAAAGCAGTTCTAAGAGGGAGTTTTACAGTGATAAATACCTATATTTAAAAAACAGAAAATTTTTAATTAACAGCTTAACTTATACCTGAAGGAACTAGAAAAAGAAGAACAACTAAGCCCAAAGTTAGTAGATGGAAGGAAGTAGTAAGGATTAGAGCAGAAATAAATGAAATATCAGTGAGAAAAACAATAGACAAGATGAAGGTTACTGTGGACTATATATTTTAACCAAGTCTCATCTTTGTTGCTCTTCCCCTATCCCTCCCCCACCCTACTAATTGGGTGAATTACTAGTGAGTCAATCCTTTCCACACCCAAACTCTAATCAAATTACATCATATTTCCTGGATGCCCAGTGATTTGGAGCATATTGAATCATTACCTATAAAATGAAAAATGAACTTATCACTTTTCATCTTTTGCTAGTAACAAGAGACATGGTATACAGATGGCCAAGAGGCACATGAAAAGATGCTCAACATCATTAATTATTAGAGAAATGCAAATCAAAACTGCTATGAGGTACCACCTCACACCAGTCAGAATGGCCTTCATTAAAAAGTCTACAAATAACAAATGCTGGTGAGGGTGTGGAGAAAAGGAAACCTTCCTACACTGTTGGTGAGAATGTAAGTTGGTGCAGCCACTGTGGAAAACAGTATGGAGGTTCCTCAAAAACTAAAAATACAGTTGCCGTATGATCCAGCAGTCCCACTCCTGGGCATATATCTGGACAAAACTGTAATTCAAAAAGATACATGCAACTCTGTGTTCATAGCAGCACTATTCACAATAGCCAAGATGTGGAAACAACCTAAATGCCCCTCAACAGATGAATGGATGAAGAAGATGTGGCATGTATATACAATGGAATACTACTCAGCCATAAAAAAATGAAATAATGCCATTTGCAGCAACATGGATGGACTTAGAGATTATGATACTCAGTGAAATAAGTCAGAAACAGAAAGACACATACCTTATGATATCACTTATATGAAGAATTTAAAGTATGACACAACTGAACCTATCTATGAGACAGAAATAGACTCACAGACATAGAGAACAGACTTATGGTTGCCAAGGGTGGGAGAGAGATGGCTTGGGAGTTTGAAGTTAGCAGATGCAAACCATTATATAATGAATGGGTAAACAACAAGATCCTACTGTATAGCCGAGGGAGATATATTCAGTATCCTGTGATAAGAATAAAAAAAAAGATTTTTTTAATATAAATATATATGTGTGTGTGTGTGTGTGTGTGTGTGTATAAAACTGAATCACTTCGCAGCAGAAATTAACACAACATTGTAAATCAATTACACTTCAATAAGAATTAAAAACAAGAAAACAAAAGACAAGAGACATAGTATTTTGGAGGTCTATTTGGATTTTGGAGACAGTGACCAACATATGAGTGAGTTGCTCCAAGTAATTCACCTAATAATCCTAAGCTTGTCAGATCTGAGTGAAACTCAGTACTAAAAATGATTCTTCCACAGGATTTCTTTTATCAAAACTTTGCTGTATTTGGCAAAAAACTATTCTCTTGGTGGATGGGACATTATCAGTAAAGACTAGCTAAATTATCTTCCCAGTTTGCCTCTTATCTGATAGTATATGATAGTTCTTTGGTTTTTTCCCCTAGTCTCTTTGTTTTTATATTTGATTTAGCCCATTTCTCCAATCCCTGGTGTCCCTAAACCATACATCAAAATCTTTTTTTTTTTAAAGTCTCAGGAAGAGCTTTTGTCTCCCATTCTTTTTTTTAATTTAATTTTATTTATTTTTTTATACAGCAGGTTCTTATTAGTTATCCATTTTATACTTATTAGTGTATATATGTCAATGCAATCTCCCAATTCATCACACCACCACCACCACCCCATGCCACTTTACCCCCTTGTTGTCCATACATTTGTTCTCTACATCTGTGTCCCAATTTCTACCCTGCAAACTGGTTCATCTGTACCACTTTTCTAGGTTCCATATTTATGCATTAACATGCGATATTTGTTTTTCTCTTTCTGACTTACTTCACTCTGTATGACAGTCTCTAGATCCATCCACGTCTCTACAAATGACCCAGTTTCGTTCCTTTTTATGGCTGAGTAATATTCCATTGTATATATGTATCACATATTCTTTATCCATTGGTCAGTTGATGGGGATTTAGGTTGCTTCCATGTCCTGGCTATTGTAAATAGTGCTGCAATGAACATTGGGGTGCATGTGTCTTTTTGAATTATGGTTTTCTCCAGCTATATGCCCAGTAGTGGGATTGCTGGGTTGTATTGTAGTTCTATTTTTAGTTTTTTAAGGAACCTCCATATTCTCCATAGTGGCTGTAGCACTTTACATTCCCACCACCAGTGCAAGAGCGTTCCCTTCTCTCCACACCCTCTCCAGCATTTGTTGTTTGTAGATTTTCTGATGATGTCCATTCTAACTTGTGTGAGGTGATATCTCATTGTAGTTTTGATTTGCATTTCTCTAATAATTAGTGATGTTGAGCAGCTTTTCATGTGCTTCTTGGCCATCTGTATGTCTTCTTTGGAGAAATGTCTGTTTAGGTCTTCTGCCCATTTTTGGATTGGGTTTTTTTTTTTTTTAATATTGAACTGTATGAGCTATTTATATATTTTGGAGATTAATCCTTTGTCTATTGATTCGTTTGCAAATATTTTCTCCCATTCTGAGGGTTGTCTTTTCGTCTTGTTTGTAGTTTCCTTTGCTGTGCAAAAGATTTAAGTTTCATTAGGTCACATTTGTTTATTTTTGGTTTTATTTCCATTACTATAGGAGGTGGGTCAAAAAAGATCTTGCTGTGATTTATGTCAAAGAGTGTTCTTCCTATGCTTTCCTCTAAGAGTTTTATAGTGTCCAGTCTTACATTTAGGTCTCTAATCCATTTTGAGTTTATTTTTGGGTATGGTGTTAGGGAGTGTTCTAATTTCATTCTTTTACATGTAGCTGTCCAGTTTTCCCAGCAGCACTTATTGAAGAGACTGTCTTTTCTCCATTGTACGTCCTTGCCTCCTTTGTCATAGATTAGTTGACCATAGGTTCATGGGTTTGTCTCTGGGCTTTCTATCTTGTTACAATGATCTATATTTCTGTTTTTGTTCCAGTACCATATTGTCTTGATTACTGTAGCTTTGTATTATAGTCTGAAGTCAGGGAGTCTGATTCCTCCAGTTCCGTTTTTTTTTCCCTCAAGACTGTTTGGCTATTCGGTGTCTTTTGTGTCTCCTTACAAATTTTAAGATCTTTTGTTCTAGTTTTGTAAAAAATGCCATTGGTAATTCGATAGGGATTGCATTGAATCTGTAGATTGCTTTGGGTAGTCTAGTCATTTTCACAATATTGATTCTTCTAATCCAAGAACATGGTATATCTCTCCATCTGTTTGTATCATCTTTAATTTCTTTCATCAGTATCTTATAGTTTTCCGCATACAGTCTTTTGTCTCCCTGGGTAGGTTTATTCCTATGTATTTTATTCTTTTCGTTGCAATGGTGAAAGGGATTGTATTCTTAATTTCTCTTTCAGAGTTTTCATCATTACTGTATAGGAATGCAAGAGATTTCTGTGCATTACTTTTGTATCCTGCAACTTAGCAAATTCATTGATTATCTATGGTAGTTTTCTGGTGGCATCTTTAGGATTCTCTATGTATAGTATCATGTCATCTGCAGACAGTGACAGTTTTACTTCTTTTCCAATTTGTATTCCTTTTATTTTTTTTTTTCTTCTCTGATTGCCATGGGTAGGACTTCCAAAACTATGTTGAATAATAGTGGTGAGAGTTTTTGCTGATTATTCATTTTAAATACAGCAGTGTGTACATGTGGCTTGTTCTTAAGGGATGCAGAATAGAGCTTCTTCACTGAATTTCAGCCTGGCTATACTGCTTAATCTTCCTTGTAGACACAGAAGAGCCTCTAGCAAACACTATATTATATTCAAGAAACTGTCCAATTTCAGGTGCTTTAATGATCTACCCAATGGCTGGCTCATCACAAATTGTTGCTATATGATCCCTTTCACAACCATTGACACTGGCCTAATTGTTAACTCACAGTGCACTCTGAATTAGATAAAGACAAATGGTTTGTTCCTGAAGCTTATTTCCTCCTGTCAGAAAAATTATCTAAAACTTGGAAATAGGCAAACAGATTACTGAGTGCTTTTTTAGTGCAATTCTGGGCTTGCAACTTTGATAGAGTTTATATTGATTAGGCTGCTTTATAACTGTGTAAGAATAGATGTTAACCTGCAGATTTTTATCAGGTAGAGAGCCAAATAATTTCTTTCTGGAAGAATAGATAACCTCAGGGTTATGGTTTATGGCCCTGCTAGACATTAATTAGATTTCTATATAAACCAGCATCCTTAACCTGGTATTTCTTTGTCAAATTTTCTATACACACTTAGCTTCCCAAGCATTCTTTGAACTGGTCATAACATTTTACAGCTTTTATTCTTAATTAATGAATTGCATAGAATCTTTGAATGGGCATTCTACGTGTATATGGAGAAATGATTTTTTTCCTTTTTGAAAATTATACTTTAACATCCTTTTTCATGATCTCCTTTTTCATGATCAAGGCTCTAGTTCCTTTTTATCCCCACCCCAACAGACATCCTGAGGTTTCTGCAGTACTTTATATACAGTGTCAAGGTCAATATCTTTTATTTTTAAGGGAAAAATTACAGTTCATTATGATTTACAAGCACATAGCAAAATACCATGAAACCAGTAGCTTCCAGAAGGGGCCGTTGCTGTGGAGATCTCATTACAGATATCCTGCATGGAGATTGATTAGATGATTATTAGAATGATTATTATTTTCAGTGGCCAGTTACCACCTTTAATATTATTATACATTCGGACAGGAAGAGGAATAAAGCCATAAAGTTGCCAATCTGAAGACTTGGTGACTGTCTGGCATGCTGTTTGCTATGCAGGAGGTGGATCAGAAGGGAGGGAGAAAGCAAATTTGCTTCAACATTAACTGAAAAAACCGGAAGTCCTGGGTAATAAATACCTCTACTGTAAAGAATTTTTAGTCCACTGCAGTTTCCTTAGAGCAGGACAAATTTGGGTAACAAGGTAGACTTCATATAGAGGGAAAATACCTAAAAGAATGTTGTGTAGACAGCATGGCATATATAAGGCAGTGAGTCTTAAAATTGTGCATGAGTTCATTATGAGCACGTAATGAAAAAGCAGCTTCCTAGCATCTACCTGGAGAAAAAGTAAGTCTCTTAAAGTAAGTCTAGGGTGTGATCCAGAAATCTATATTTATATTACTAGCCTCTGATTATTTAAATGCTGGTGTCATACCTAACACTTCAATACTAGGGTGGGTTAAGACAACACTGGTTTTCTCACTTTAATCTCGGTTTTACTTTCATGTGTCCTGGAGTAAGTCACCTATATTCTTTGTGTGGGTAACATAAATAATATGGTTAGTCTATAATGTATCTATACCTATCTTTCATCCATCTATCTACCAACCAACCAACCAATCTCCTGACCTATCCCTATTTCAAGTCCTTGCACCATTCTTATTAGGATAATTTATGCCTCTTCTTTAATTTCCTATGTATTCAGACTCTTTAATCTTGTCTAATTTCCTTAATATTCTGTCTGGATATTCTAGTGATTTGAGGGGAAGATTAAAGTGAAAACACTCACATCACATGTCCATAAAATGTTACATACTTATCACAAGCACCCACTGCTTTTCTGAGCACTTCTTCAATATTCAAATAAATAAATAAACAACAACAAACAAAATCTACCCTCTATTGCCATTGGCATGCAAATTTGAGTGCTTTAAATGTGTCAGTTCATTATTATAGTGGATGCATCTAACCATTTTTTTAGATCTGAAGAACAGTTGTTGGTGCACACACATGCACATGCATGCACACACACAGAGTAAAATCTACTAGGAATACCAGTCATATCAAAATAGACCATTAATTACACCAGGAAAAATATATTTCCAGTTGTCCTCAGAAAAATGTTATATGATGTTAAGTGATGGAAGAAAGTTGTACCCCTAAGAAAACTGTTCAGTGTATCATTCCGTGTATTTCCACTAACAAGATATTAAACTAAATCTAAAACTAGACTAGATTATATATACACCACAGCTGTACCTGTTATGCCATCAGTCACCTTAAATGTAATCCTTTTAGAACCATACTTAGAAGTTTATAAAGCATTTTTACCTTTGTTATCTCATTTGGTCCTCTTAGCAATCCTATGAGGTAAGGATGTAGGTGTGGATCTTCTTAGTTTATAGGCAAGGGTAATTAATTTCAGGGAGGTTGCATGACTTGCCTCAGTACACAAGGCTAATTAGCCTGCAAGGGGCAGAACCAGAGTTTGGACTGAAAGTATATTAAATTAATTTCAGAGTGATTCTCACTACAGTGCCGTGACAAAGAAGTCATGGGACCAGTAAGAAAGTGAGCTTTCTGTTTATTTTTCCATCATTATTTAGTGAGCCACTACTTTGTGCCAACTGGGAATACAGCCATAAACAAAAGAGATAAAGTCTCTGCTCTCAAGGAGAGTGTATTTTGGACAGCTAGCAAATCAACAAATCAATATAAAGTGTAATGTTAAGTAATAAATATTATGAAGATAAAGACAGACATGGAGATAACAAGTGATAGGATTGACAAGGTAGAGCAGAGATGCTATTTTACATGGGATAGTCATTGTACATCTCAGATAAGGTGATATTTGAATAGAGCCTGAAAAGGGGTGAGCTATTTGATATTGGAGGAATAGCAGCCATGGAAGAAAAAAAGAGCACAAAGACCCGGAGGCAAGATGTATTTGGGAGTTCCAGGCACAGCAAAGAGACCAGTGTGACTGGAGTCGAGTGAGCCATAGGTAGAGTAGCAAAAGATGAAGATACTTTAGCAATTAAATGGGAGACCATTGAAGAGTCTTAGGCGGGAGGGATGCTATGATTTGACTTATGTTTAAAATAGTTATGACTTTTTGTGCTATAAAGAGAGGAAAAGGGGTAAAATGGAATGATAGTTTAAGAGGCAAGTATAGTCATTCAAGAAACTTTAAAATGTTTAAGATTTTAATGAATTTTGTGAGCTCCAAATCTTTCATGAGTTGTTCAATTCTACAGAGGCCCTGTCTCATTTATCTCTTTCAAAGAAATTTTAGTGTGTATCAGGGAGGGTTCTGTTCACAAGCAAACCTTTAAAAAGAGGTACTGGAGGGAGAAGAATTAAAGATGTCTATTAGTTTTTAAAGCTTTGAAGTTAGGATAAAGAAATATTGAAAAGAAAAGTAAATGCTCAGTTTCCAAAATGAGAATAAAAATCTTATTTGAAAAAGATATGGAAGGTACTAGAATCATTTCCACCATAAAATTTAAAATATGGTTCTTTTGTTTTATCAGTGTTTTAAAACTCTCCTGGATTTTTATTTCTATTAAGTATCAAATAAAATTTGTAACTTTAAAATTTTACTCCTTTGTCCAAACAATTAAAAACAAAAAACTGGGCTTCCCTGGTGGCGCAGTGGTTGAGAGTCCGCCTGTTGATGCAGGGGACGCGGGTTCGTGCCCCGGTCCGGGAAGATCCCACATCCCGCGGAGCGGCTGGGCCAGTGAGCCATGGCCACTGAGCCTGCGCTCCGCAGCGGGAGAGGCCACAGCAGTGAGAGGCCCGCATACCAAAAAAACAAAACAAAACTGCATTTCTCTTCAAAGTTGTATGTTAATGAACAGAGAGTAAAATTAAACAAAAATAATACTGTAATTGCTAACTTTGAAATTTCATATTAAAACAAGAAGCATACACAACACTAATACTAATAACTGCTATCTTTTTACCAATATTTCAGAAATGACAAGAAAATGACAATTCTTTTTTTTTTTTTTTTCCTTTTTTGGCCATGCCATGCAGCATGTGGGATCTTAGTTCCCCGACCAGGGATCAAACCCACGTGCCCTACGTTGGAAGCATGGAGTGTTAACCACTGGACCACCAGGGAAGTCCAACAATTCTTAAAACATAGGGAGAGAGAATTTCTTAGAAGAATCACTTTATTATCATGTTTCTCATTTTTTTTGTTGTTTTTTCTACATGTAGGATGTGGAAAATTTCAACACGAGCTACATTTACACATAGTTCAGTGTTTGAGAAACAGATTTCTCCTCTACCGGTCTCCCAAACTCACAAGTGAAAAAAAAAAGACACTTATTCTCAATGTTGACATCACAGTGAAATGAGATAATGCATGCAACCCAATTCAAGAAGCAAGTGAAAATTGCTCGGAAATGTGAATTAATGACTGTCCCCTTCAGTGAGGTAAGGCAGTGTAATGGAAGGAGCTCTGTTAGGCTCTCTCAGGTTACAATTCCTTTCATACTTATTAGTTTATGAACTTGAGAAAGTTACATCATCCCACTGATGTTCTGGTTTCTCAACTGAAAAGCAAGCAAAATAATAATCATTTAAAGGGTTATTAGGTTAAACAAAAAAGTATATATTGTTTCCTTATATGAAGATTTTTGCACATAGAAGATTGAGCAAAATTAAGCTCAATTGAGCTCAATTAATTTTAGTATTTTTCTTCCTATTCCTTGCCCAGCATTCCATCAAAATCTCTCTCTTATAATAATAAATGTATGAGAGTGGAAATGACACCATGCAATTATTATACTTTTTACAGCCCCAGATATCAACATATTAACTACTGTCTACAAGGGTCTTGGAATTATCAAAGGGTTTGCTATTGTTTTTCTTTCAAGCACATGTTTTGTTTTGTTTTGTTTTTCTCATTGTTTTTCTTTTTATGTTTCAACAGGGCAAGAAAAAATTTTCCTCATTAAGTATCTTGTCTTCTTGAGAGATGTTGTCTCAGTGGATGCTTTTTTCTTCCCATTTTGCCTCTGTTTTTTAGAGGGGGCTGCCAAGGAATCCTTAAGTTGGTTCTTTTGTTTTTAATTTATTTTTAACTATTTTTTTCTACCTCAAAAAATAAAGACTGATAATTTTAAAATTTATTTGTTTCTGGTAATAAGGCAGATGGAGTGGTTTATCAATTTTTCATTGCCACTTCTTGTTTTAATTTGATTCTATACTATTTGCCTATTGTTCTTTTCTTTTTTAAATTAATTTTATTTATTTTTGGCTGTGTTGGGTCTTCGTTGCTGTGTGTGGGCTTTCTCTAGTGGTGGCGAGCGGGGGCTACTCTTTGTTACGGTGCGCGGGCTTCTCATTGCGGGGGCTTCTCTTGTTGCAGAGCACGGGCTCTAAGCGCACAGGCTCAGTAGTTGTGGCTTGAGGGCTCTAGAGCGCAGGCTTGGTAGTTGTGGTGCACAGACTTAATTGCTCTGCAGTACGTGGGATCTTCCCAGACCAGGGATAGAACCCGTGTCCCCTGTATTGGCAGGTGGATTCTTAACCACTGCGCCACCAGGGAAGTCCCTCTGCCTATTGTTCTAATCCTGTTTTTGTATTTATTATTATTCTACATTGCAAAAAAAAGACCAGTTTAATCTCATGACTTTTCTCAAATACATTTAAATAACTCAGAATAATTAATTAAATATATAAGCAAGCAACTAGAAGTTCTAGTAGGCAGGAAATATATATATGCTGGGGAAAAACAAACAGCAACAAAAAACTCAGCACCAGTCTCCTCAGTTCGTTTAACTGAGAATGGGAACGGTTAGAGACTAGAAAGAAGAATAATATTTAGAATATTCTAAAGGGGAATAATTAGAATAAAGAACCGTGTGGCTTAGACACATGATAGCATTCTGAGCAAGTTTTTCAATGATACTACTGCTTGTACCAAATGGAATTTTCACCCTCATTTATTAAAACACTGTTTTAATACCTTATTCCTATTAAGAAAAAGTCAGAAATTGGCAAAAAATGAGAAGAATAAGAAGAAAAAATCACTGGAGGGAATACTAGATGCTTGACAAAACAGTCAATTCAGTTGTGGAGCCTACAGTGTAAGTGTTAGACTCATAGACAGTATAAAACATGGATTGTAGTACAGATTAACCAAGAGCTGTCCAAGTAACCCCAGGCAAATCATACTTCTTTTTTGAAACTTAATTTTCTTATCTGTAAAGTGAAAGAGTAAATACTAATTGTGTTACAATCTACAGTGCTATCTTAAAAATTATATTCAGCAAATATTATTGAATATATGCTAAAGGCAAACATTTTGCTAGATGATAAAGTTAATACAAAATTTCCATGACAAATTGCTAATAATCTACTGCAAGAAGTCTTATGAAAGTAACTAAGAAAACCTTATACAAGTATGCCCAGAGGCTGTGATACTGATATAAACCAAGTGCTCTGAAGACACCATGAGGTTGGTGGTGGGGTTTAGAATGTGAGCACTCACAGTGTTATCAGTTAGACTGAGCTTTGTATTTGTACGTAACTGACTTGGCCATCTCTCTATCATATATTTTAGCATACCTTATATATTTTACATTTTATTTCCTCTAATTAACAAAAAATCCCTCATTTCTGATAAGAAAATAAAATTAGAATAACATTATGACACACTCTAAATTCAGGTGTTATATGACAGATATCCAAAGAGCAAGCAGCCAACTGATCCAAAAGACAGAAGCTATACATCAGCCCTGCAATAGCTGGAGGCAAGACCGTTTCTTAAAAAATTCCACAGTAGTCAGAATGCTGTGTGTAGAATCAAACCATTCAGACGGTCTGATGAGTTGCTGCCCAAAGTAATGATAGTATGTGGTCTTTGGCCAAAACAGGAAGATGTGAAAGTCATGGAATTTCTTCTTTTTTTTTTTAAACGAAGTGTCTGCTAACAACTTATTTGAACTGGCAAATGTCACACAATAAACATGGCATAATGGCAAAATAGTAAACAAGAATTTTGCAAATCTCTGCCAAAATTCAGTTTTAACTTGAAAAGGCTGACAGATGTTTCTCTTCTCTGCTCTAGGACTTACTGCTTTCGACAGAGTCTCTCTTCTCATTGTCCCTAAACAACATCATCCTGCTGAATAAACTCCCCTTGGTCAGGGATGGGCAAGCAAGTATAACAACAGAAAACTAAACAGGGCTCCCAAGGCTAAGCAAAAGCCATTGGTGCATTTCATTTTCTCAGTGCATTAAGAAAAATTAAATGTATTTTACCTCTAGGAGATGGAAGCATTACAAGACCCATTTAAATTGAGCATTAAGTCTTATTCCCTAAGTTAAAATAAAATGCACACTTGAATTGTAGATATGCTGTGAAACAATGTGAGATACATTTATGAGCTGTAGGACATGGGATGGGGGATGGGATATTCTTTTCTCCCTTCATTTGACTTCAGTGTTATCATTTAAGCAAAACTACTGAGAATAACAACTCATTTTAAAATAATTTAAACACACCTCAAACTGAAAATGTAATATTTCCCTGAGCTCTTTATGATGCATTTCAAATTTTCTGAGTCTGTTAAAGAGAATCAAAGGACCAGGGCTAATTCCTATATTCCTTGAAAAGAGTACAGGCAGCATGTGGAACCTGCAAAGATATCTGAGAATGAATATGATTCCTGACACCAACCCTGACCAACCTGTCCATGGTTCACAAATCTTTAATACTAAAATTCCTGACCAAGACTTTTATGAGAAAGAACTAATTGTGATATATATATAGATACCATATATGTATACATATCTATGATTATAATAAACATGAAAGGCATGAATGTCAATGTTTCTTAAAGCATGAGCATAAAACATTAATCAAAGAATAACCTAAGTCTATTTCATAAAATGTTCTAGATTCCTAAGCCCAACCCTTGACCTACCACATTCTAATAAGAAAAAAATGGAAGCCTGTGTATACACTTTTTAAAAACATGTATGTCAGGGGATTTTTAAGTACCATAAAGTTTAATATCTGTTGTTTTTACATTTTATAGACAAGGAGAAATTCAGAATGTTGAAGCCACTTCCTCAAGGTAATACAATTAAGAATCAGCAAAAGCAGGATTAAAATATATTTCCTCTTGAGTTCAAGGCCAAGTGTTCTCCCCTATATGGTTCAGTGTTAGATGTGACCAACAGTGGTTAGATGACTTGCTTTGCTCTTTATTCAGAGAACTCAGGTGTGCTCATCTCCCATGAGCAAGGACCTAGTATAGTCACCAGACCATAGATAGCTCACAGAGCCATTTTGTTTCATGGGTTTTTCTTTTCCTTAGTCAAAGATATTTGCCTCATATTGAACCTCGATAAATGTATGTGTTTTTTGGTTTTGTTTTGTTTTCCAAAATTAGAGTAAACAGGATAGCTGAGTGATCTTGAGGAAAGACAACTGTGATTGTTATAATTTGAAACAGGGACTAGATTTGTACTGTGCTTCTGTTCAGAATCAGAAACAGCCATTTTTCCACTGAGAGATCAGATGTGCCCCTGTCAGCTTTCATTGAGATCTCTGATGGCCATAGAATCTTGGAGTTGAGATGGTCTCTTTAACAGTACCTAGTTCTCTCCCCTTTCAACAATGCCTCAGTGCTTGAAAACATCCCTTAGCACCATATATATATATATATATATATATATATATATATATATATGATTACATTCTCTTATTACTGTACAGACTCTCCATGTACCCTCCAAAGAGTAACAGGAAATATAAGAAAATAAAATAGGTAAAATGTTAAGATATTTAAAAATTCTGATTGTAAAAATGTAGAAACTAGCATTTAGCAAGTACCTAACATGTGACAGAGCCTGGGCACATTCATTTAACTTCTCACTGTTCAGTGGACTATTGGATATATCCCTGGACACACTTAAAAGATAAAGAAACTGAGGCTTGGTTATCCAGCAAAAAAAAAAAAAAAAAAAAAGCATTTGAACCCAGATTTTTTTTCTGCTTTTCAAACCCCTATTCTTCCACTATATGATTTCCATTGAGTATTTTTATAACTTCACTACTATGAGTTAACACAGAGCAAGTGGAATTATAAGAAAACCTCTTTTATTCATACACTCTGAGTCTCCCTGCCTGGAATCTCTGTGGTCCCTGTTACTTTGTCATGAGCTGCAGATCCCTTGCCTTGTAGGGAAAAGCATGCTGGGTTTTGTGATCACTGCAGGAAGTGGTAAAAAGATTGCAGAGACAGACTCCCTGTGTTTAATTCCCAACACTGTCATTTCTAATACGAGGCTTTAGGCATGTTACTTAATCTCTCAAGTGTCTGTTTCCCCATACTATATCCTGGGGTTGTTGTGAGGTCCAAAGGAGACTGTTTGTGTAAAATAAAATGCTGGATAGAATAATGCCACAGCATGTGGTGTTATATTGTTTGTAATACAGTTGTTATTACACTAAGCATCAGACATGTGACCTTGGGCACATTGCTTAACCCGTATTAGCTTGAGTTTTCTTGAATCTTAGAAAAATAAAATAACATTTCTTTCATGCTTGTAAAGGGGAATTAAATTGGATGACTTATGTAATAAGATGTCTAGCAAAATACCAGGAAAAGAGCAGACACTTTATAAATGCTACTTTTCCCCTGTGTTCCAGATGGCTGTGGAGCCATCCTCTTCCTACCCTATTATGGTTTTGTATTAATGTGAGGGCCGATCTGAATATGTTGTTCTTTTGTGCTCAATACAAAACAAGTAGGTTAGTTGCGACCCTGCTCAGGAGGTACTATCTTCACTCCAAACTCGATGTTAGTTCTTAAAGCGATAAAAGGTGATTCTTCTGGTGAGGTTATGTAAGATTAGTATCTTACATCAACTTTTTACATAGGCTCCGGACACGCAGGCTCAGCGGCCATGGCTCACAGGCCCAGCCGCTCCGCGGCATGTGGGATCTTCCCGGACCGGGGCACGAACCCGTGTCCCCTGCATCGGCAGGCGGACTCTCAACCACTGCGCCACCAGGGAAGCCCTTACATCAACTTTTTGATCAGTCTTACAACCTCCCAATAGAATATAACTGACATGTTACATAATAAATGAAGAGTCTGGGATCTATACCACTTACCCACTATCAAATCATAGTCTAAAAACCATAGTCTCAGAAATCATAGTCTATCATCTCTACCAACAAACTCACAATTTATGAGGTTTATTAGGGCTTTGACCTTTTTAAAAATGTAAATATATCAGGGCGGGGAAATTTGGAGCACCAATTATCGAATATCGACACATCTCTAGGAGAGATGTGTTTGTCTAAAACTGTGTCTTATATATTGGCCAGCAAGCCCTGTGCATCAGAATCACTCCTGGGATGTGCGATGTTTGTGGGACAGAGTTGTGCTAGAATGACCATTTCTGAGTATCACATATTTCTTTCATTTAGAATTTGCTGAGAAATTACCTGGGTAATCTGCATTTAAAACCTTTTCAGGGGATTCTTATGCGTATTTACATTTAAGAACAATTGATTATTTTAGCCTTGTCTGCACATCTGTTCTCCTAGAACAGATGAAAACTTAAAAAAAAGATAAATAATATGCCCTGATTCTGCTCACGGAGATTCAGATTTAATTGTTCTGGGATCACTCCTGGACATCGGTATATTGTTTAAAAAAAAAAAACCCAGGTGATGTTAATATATAACCAGCGATAAGGACTACTGACTCAGCCTTGGAAACATATTCAACACCAGTCTCACCAATACCTTCCTTCTTATACCAGCTCATTTCACTAAGTTTCATTGCTGACTTGGCCCTTAAGTGTATTTGATCTTGAAGTCTCTGAATTTTGAACATTTCTGCACTAGAACATGTAGACTTTTGGAAGTAGAGACATGCAGTTTACTTGGGCAGGGTTAGAGAGAGCACTTCCAAATGGTACCCATGGAGTCAAGGTTTCTGATATTACCCAGAGTACGACTGTATAACTTGGTGATGGGAAAAGAGGCAAGAGAGGAAAGGACATCTGACAGGGAAAGTGAATGAATTGGGAAGAAAATTGCAAATTTGAGCAGGCACCACCCTTTCTACATAAAGCTGAAATTGAAAGTCGTTCGAGATAGCAGACAGAAAATAGATTCTAAGGTGTCTTTTATCAGAACCACACTTAATGATCTTATACATTTTTA